>NC_133324.1:786664586-786919586 GCF_042186555.1 Aquarana catesbeiana | reverse complement strand
ACAGTGGCAATGGAGCTTATTTAGACATTTAAAATTACAATACAGTTGGCACTACAACTGCTCGACCATAACCTAGGAGACAGCCCAAAAGAAAGGCAAGCAATAAATATAATGCAAGATTTCATCAATAATTTTTTTATTGTCAAAAATTATATATCCTGGCCCATTGCAATGGCCCCCCTACCCATAAAATAATTAACATATTGCTGTCTAACTTGACGGGCACTTTGGGGGGCCAAGCCAGTACGGACAGTATCCAGGCCTGTAAGGTTGGCTTCTATTTGTCCGGCCTCAGGCCCAACTGTGCCTATATAATTTGGAGAATGCTTATTTAAAAAGTTGTGCAGAATGCAGCACGATAAAACGATAAAATTAAGTTTGTATTCCGCCAAATTAATGGCTGTTTGAAACAGGCGGAACCGGCTGGCCAGAATTCCAAACGCATTCTCAACCACTCTTCTAGCTCTGGCCAGCCGGTAATTAAAAACCCTCCTCTCCGGGGTGAGGGTTCTTTGGGGGAATGGCCTCATGAGGTGCTTGCTGAGAGCGAAGGCTTCATCGGCAATGAAGACAAAGGGGAGTCCTTCCACGTTATCCTCATCAGGTGGCAATCCCAGGCCACCACTCTGGAGACGCTGGCAGAACTCCGTCTGGGCAAATACTCCTCCATCCGACATCCGGCCATTCTTCCCCACGTCCACATATAAAAAATCATAGTGTGCCGACACCACCGCCATTAAAACAATACTGTGGAACCCCTTATAATTAAAATAATATGACCCCGAATGGGGTGGTGGCACAATGTGGACATGTTTCCCATCTATAGCCCCTCCACAATTGGGAAAGTCCCAACGGCTGGCAAAATGGGATGCCACAGTCTGCCATTCCTGTGGCGTTGAAGGAAACTGGGAAATCAAACAAGAAAACCAAAATCAATTAATTTGGAAGCTAACATTGCAAGAAAATTAGACAATTAAAAACATTATTCCCCAGCATCAGTATAACATTCAATAATTTAATTGTTCTGGAATAACTAATATGGAAAGGCACACTTATCAGATTGCTCACCCCCTCTGATGGAACATTGATTACATTTTAGGGGGTTGTGAAATCCCTAAAAAAAATTACTTTTAGGACACGCAGGAATTTAGGGACTAAAAAGGCTACAAGACTGCAGTTGTCGCACTCTGCAGGTGCAGTTGCTAACCAGCTTACAGTAAATGAGGTAATGTAAAAAGGCATTCATGTTGCAAGGAGTACACAATCACATGCAAGGGCAATTAATGAAAACACTTTGAGGCTTGCATATGATTTGATGATGGAAATCAGCAGAGCTTCTGCTCATTTACTAAAGCACTGGAACAAATGCACTTGTAGAGTGCACATGCATTTTGCAAAGTGCAACATATATTTGCTTTAGACAAATCAACACCACAGAACATTCCAGCAAATTTTAACGAGGGTGGGGGTGGGGGGGTTGTGAAATCTAGATAATTGCTCATTAGCAGCACACTATTTGGAGTGAGTTTAGGTGGGGGGGGGGGGGGTTGTGAAATCTAGATAATTGCTCATTAGCAGCACACTATTTGGAGTGAGTTTAGGTGGGGGGGGGGGGTGGGGGGGTTGTGAAATCTAGATAATTGCTCATTAGCAGCACACTATTTGGAGTGAGTTTAGGTGGTGGTGGGGGGGGGGGGGGTTGTGAAATCTAGATAATTGCTCATTAGCAGCACACTAAATACACTCAAACAAAATACATTCCAAATGAGTAGACTAGGTGGATATGTTCCCATCACTTCATGCTGGGAAGGTTATTGAAGGAAAATATACATGCATGACAAAAAATAACAGTAAAAAATTCCAGCATGTGTGAGGATAAAAAGGGGACATTCACACTATATTGCAATGATGGTAAGTAGTGTTTGAAGCAAGAAATACATCACATTATCAAAGATTACATAAAAGAACATGTGATACTAATAAAAGAAAAATATCTTACCTTAATATAGTCCTTCTGCAGGACCTGTATGATGGCAGAACAGGTCTCTGGGATAATGATCCCCAGAGCCTGGGGGGAGATGCCTGTCGAGAACTTAAGGTCCTGCAGGCTTCTCCCTGTGGCCAAATACCGCAAGGTAGCGACCAGCCTCTGCTCCGGAGTGATGGCTTGCCTCATGCAGGTATCCTGCCTGCTGATATAGGGGGTCAGCAAAGCCAACAAACGGTCAAAAACGGGGTCCGTCATCCGGAGAAAGTTCCTGAAATCCTCAGGATTATTCTCACGGATCTCACGGAGCAAAGGCATGTGACAGAACTGGTCACGCTGAAGCAACCAATTCTTGGTCCATGAACTCCTCCTCGCCCTGTTCATGGACTGGTCTTGGGCTGAAGAATAAACTACAGCACCAAGCACATACAATGCACGAGCTCTACGACGAGTACGTACAGGTAACATGGCTTCAAAACGGTCGGCTGGTCAGAACGCACTAAACAGAACGCACTGAAGAACAGCAAGGCCTGTGAAGAACGACCTGAAAATCAGGAACGAGCGGCCAATAAAACAAAGATTTCTCAATGCCAACTGACCAAACGCACTGAAAAGCAGATACAAACCTCACAAGCACAGACTGAACAACAGTTAAAACGAACTGAAAAATACGAGTCTCACAAGCGCGAATCGTCTCTCACCAAACTTCTACTAACACGAGATAAACACGAGATTAGCAGAAGGAGCCCAAAGGGTGTCGTACGGGCTATTGAACTTCCGTTTTATAGTCTCGTCGGACTTGGTGTACGTCACCGCGTACTAGGCTGTCGTACTTTTGTGTGGTCGTGTGTGTGCAAGTCCGTTCGTAAGAAAGTCTGCCGCAAGTCCGCCGAAGGTACGTCGGAAGTCTGTCGGACAGGCTGTCGGACTTTTGTAGACGAAAAGTCCGACCGTGTGTACGCGGCATTAGACACAGTTCCCTCTCTGGCTACTGTCGTACAGGCAAAAGATCAGCATTTACAGCATATAGAAACAAAAATGTCAGACCATTTCACTGCACATAATGAGCTAATGGCTGTATATACAGATCATGATGATGAATTATACCACCACCCCCACTTTGGGAGATATTTAAATTCAGGTGAGCGCAGCACAGCACTGCTACACAGCCCAGATGAACATCACTCCTGCAGGAACATGAGAGGCTAGTTCATTCAGAGGTAAAAACAACACTGTATTTTTCTTTCCCTTTTTTCTTTCCTTTTCTTTCTTTCTCTTATTTTTCTTTTGTTCTATGTCTCTCCCTTTTCTGTTTTGGTATTTTACCATCCACATTAAAATGACATATTCACTCCTACTCTGGGTACTATCTGTTAACAAGCCTATTGCCCCGTACACACGGTCGGACATTGATCGGACATTCCGACAACAAAATCCTAGGATTTTTTCCAATGGATGTTGGCTCAAACTTGTCCTGCATACACACGGTCACACAAAGTTGTCGGAAAATCCGATCGTTCTGAATGCGGTGACGTAAAACACGTATGTCGGGACTCTAAACGGGGCAGTAGCCAATAGCTTTCATCTCTTTATTTATTCTGAGCATGCGTGGCACTTTGTGCTTCGGATTTGTGTACACACGATCGGAAATTCCGACAACGGATTTTGTTGTCGGAAAATTTTATAGCCTGCTCTCAAACTTTGTGTGTCGGAAAATCCGATGGAAAATGTGTGATGGAGCCTACACACGGTCGGAATTTCTGACAACAAGGTCCTATCACACATTTTACGTCGGAAAATCCGACCGTGTGTACGGGGCATAACTCTGCACCTATACTATATTTTCATTTGGCAGGAATATAGACATATACTGATGACACGCATGTATATATTTTTTTATTTGCTAGATTCGCACCCTCCTTATCTTCTTGGTGGTTCCTGTGAGCTCTGACTTACAGCTCCACTCTCTCGGGTCCAGCTCACCTGTCTCTCCAAGTTATGTATTGATGCATGTCCCACTCGTTTTGCACCCAAGCGGGCAGTAAAAAGTTAATCATATCTGGGTTATTCCAACTTGATAAATCAACCTAGTGGACTTTTGGATGTGGGAGTTCATCTATCATCAATATTGCTGTGTATCTTGTCATTGCCACTGCAGAGGAACATGCGTTTATTATGAGTACCATTGTAATTGATACATGCTTTTTATGTCTGTCTTTCTGGATAATGCCAGATTAATTATTACAAGTATGGAATCAGTACCTATTATATGCATATATATGTTTTCTTTTTCTGTTAGAAACACAACAGCACGCTTTATTTGAACCCCTGAAGAAGAAAATATAGTGTCATGAAAGGAAATTTATCTTTTTATGCTTTCCGAAAAATGTTGGGTCCTCATGCAGCCATTTCTGGTCTCTGTTTCCCAGTTTTCAGAAGTGTTTTTTGCTGCAGCGTGTAATATTGTACAATACTCCTGTTCTTCATTTGCTATTCAATGCTTTTAGTAATAGTATTTGTCATTTTTGTATATTGAATAACATTTATATATTTTTTATCTGTTTTTCTATTTACCATACTTTGATCCTGTGTTGGTTTTCTGCCCATAGTATCCTTTTTGGGGCATTTCTCTCTCATCACGACAGCCATTTTTAGGTCTCTCCAGAGATGCTCAATTGGGTTTAAGTCAGGGCTCTGGCTGGGCCATTCAAGAACAGTCACAGAGTTGTTGTGAAGCCACTCTTTCGTTATTTTAGCTCTGTGCTTAGGGTCATTGTCTTGTTGGAAGGTAAACCTTCGGCCCAGTCTGAGGTCCTGAGCACTCTGGAGAAGGTTTTCACTCAGGATATCCCTTTACTTAGCCGCATTCATCTTGCCCTCGATTGCAACCAGTCGTCCTGTCCCTGCAGCTGAAACCCCCCCACAGCATGATGCTGCCACGACCATGCTTCACTGTTGGGACTGTATTGGACAGGTGATGAGCAGTGCCTTGTTTTCTCTACACATAACGCTTATAATTAAGGCCACAAAGTTCTATCTTGGTCTCATCAGACCAGAGAATCTTATATCTCACCATCTTGGAGTCCTTCAGTTGTTTTTTAGCAAACTCCATGTGGGCTTTCATGTGTCTTGCACCGAGGAGAGGCTTCCGTCGGGCCACTCTGCCATAAAGCCCCGACTGGTGCAGGGCTGCAGTGATGGTTGACTTTCTACAACTTTCCCGACTGCATCTCTGGAGCTCAGCCACAGTGATCTTTGGGTTCTTCTTTACCTCTCTCACCAAGGCTCTTCTCCCCCGATAGCTCAGTTTGGCCAGATGGCCAGCTCTAGGAAGGGTTCTGGTCGTCCCAAACGTCTTCCATTTAAGGATTATGGAGGCCACTGTGCTCTTAGGAACCTTAAGTGCAGCAGAATTTTTTTGTAACCTTGGCCAGATCTGTGCCTTGCCAAAATTCTGTCTCTGAGCTTTTGAGGCAGTTCCTTTGACCTCATGATTCTCATTTGCTCTGACATGCACTGTGAGCTGTAAGGTCTTATATAGACAGGTGTGTGGCTTTCCTAATCAAGTCCAATCAGTATAATCAAACACAGCTGGACTCAAATGAAGGTGTAGAACCATCTCAAGGATGATCAGAAGAAATGGACAGCACCTGAGTTAAATATATGAGTGTCACAGCAAAGGGTCTGAATACTTAGGACCATGTGATATTTCAGTTTTTCTTTTTTAATAAATCTGCAAAAATGTCTACAATTCTATGTTTTTCTGTCAATATGGGGTGCTGTGTGTACATTAATGAGGAAAAAATAAACTTAAATGATTTTAGCAAATGGCTGCAATATAACAGAGTGAAACATTTAAGGGGGTCTGAATACTTTCCATCCCCACTGTATGTGTGGAATCCTCATAAAACTAAGTAAGAGAATAAAAAAACAAAGAACCGAGGGCATGGCTTGGCACGCGGTGGAGATGGCTGCTCACTGAAGAGGCTCTGAGACACACGCGGAGGTTCTAAGCCCTAACACCCGACCTACAGCTTACAAATGCCGGGCAGAAAGTTACACTGGACACCTGGACCACAGACACGCCGAAACTAGGCTTCTGCCAGCGCCAACATCGCTGAAATTTTCAGACACAAATCAGCGGCCCGTAGCGGGACCCCGAGAAGCAAGATGGCGCCGACGCCACAGGAGGAAGGAGAGAGCGAGGACTCACTGTCCGCCTCTGAAGACATCAGCAGGGGTAAGTCCAAACCGGACCACCCGCTCAAGTTTGCGGACATGTCGGTATTTGCTGCAGACATAAAAGCTACATTTTCAGCCGCCATAACGGATCTGAAAACGAGCATGATGGTGATAAATGAAAAGATGGCGGTGGCCGAAAGTGCAGGGAGACAGAGAGATAAAGCAATTCACAAACTAGAGTTGGTATCGTCAAACCATATGCAGCACTTTATTAACATGAATAGACACATTGAAGACCTTGACAATCGGGGGAGGAGATGCAATATCAGAGTCAGGGGGATTCCGGAATCAGTGGATCAAGATCAGATCACCACAGCACTCCGGAGAGTCTTCAACAGCCTGCTTGAGAGGCAGGAAGACACTGAAATTGATTTCGTAAGAGCTCACAGAGCTCTCAGGCCCAGAGGTTCAGATACCGCACCGCCCCGTGACATAATCTGTTGCCTACAAAGCTTTGCTACCAAAGAAGAGATTATGCGGAAAGCGAGACAAAATGATCAAATCATATTTAATGGCGCCACGATTATGCTGTTTCAGGATCTATCTCAGATCACTCTGAAGAACAGACGTGCACTGGACTCCTGCTGGAGAAACTGAGAGCAAAGGACTTGAGATATACTTGGAGATTTCCCTTCGCTCTCACAGTCACATATAATGGCCGTCAAGCTATCCTCCGTTCGCCGGCTGATTTACCAGAGTTTTGTGAAGCATTAGACCTGGAACCAATAGATTTACCGGAATGGTATGAAGAAATCTTACAACCACCCTTGGTCAGGAGTCCTCCCACCTCTCCACTCTCTTCTCCAGACAAAAGATTACCGAAAAAACACAAACAGAATAAAGGAAACAGCTCTCACGCAGATACCCCGAGGAGAATGGCCGGCCCATCCAGAGCCCAGGAATGTGAATAGATGCCTTATACCACCTTGGACATGCCCTTAACAAACCTGATGTCCACAGCTTAACTCTTACCACACAGATGTTCCTGCCATACTTGCTGTCGCCTATGGGATATTCCCCCCAAGGGGGAAGGAGGGAAGAGGAAGAAAAGAAAAGAAAAGGGATGAACACTTCCACAAGCAAGAGGGGTAGTTATGACAACATCCCATAGCTCCCTGCACAGCCATTAAGCTCAGGATGCGGTTTCTGAAGCTTGTTCAGGAGGAGATCTACCTTACCAGATCCACATCTCTTGTTGACTGAAGAAGTGGCATTGATTCCAGATGCGATGGCAGGTGTGCCCTGGACGTGGCTCACTGTTACACCAACACCCAGCCCTGAATCACTGGGATTCCGGTTGCAAAACACGAAGATTTACATAACTATGTGGGAACGAGAGGGGTGGGTGGGGGAGGGTTAATAGGGGTAAATGTTGTTTTGTTACCATCTCCTCTCCCCCCCCCTTTTTTTTTTTTTGTTTTTTTTTTGTTTATTCGTACCGCCCTGAACAGATTTAATGTGTGCAGATTTGATCTGGTTGTGTATATCTCCGGGGGGGCGTATCCACAGGTGACAGCTAAGGCTACCTATTTAGATGATAGTCTGATGACATAATTGTTAAAGTTACATTCTGTGAGTTCAGGTTTTGGTTTTCACGCTTAGACCCGATTTTACTTATTACACATCCTGGTCGGGTGTGACCTTTATAATATCACTATGTTTATTAATTTGAGCCTCCGTGTGTGTTCCGTTGAGACCATACTTATATAGATACCACAGCTCTCTAATCATTTGGAGCCTAGGCTATGCTTAGTCGTAGTCGCTTCCCACAGACCCCGCAAATTTTACTTGATATTCATATTACGTCTGGGGGTGCTTCTCCATCTGGGGCGGTTTAGCTATTTTTGGAGATTGACCCCCATAGTAATAACTCCCTGCTGACCTTTTTTCTCTTCCTATTCACCCTCTTTTCTTCTTCTTCTCTACTTTTCCTTTTGTTTAGTGAGGGGGGGCACTCGCCCAGGCTACGAGAGATATTCTATTTCTGAGTGGAGTTCCAGTGTCAAACCTCGTATAACAGTCTTGTCTTTACAGATTCGAATTCCGGCCGTCTCCTCCTCTGCCGACACTATGGTATACTCATCGCTGGGGAACCGACCCCTTGTGATTTCTCACAACATCAGAGGTTTAAACATACCCGAGCGACGTTCCACTCTGCTGAGAGAACTTAAAAAAGGTAAACCTCAATTTGTATTCCTACAAGAGACCCATTTTAAAACAAACAACATCCCCAAGGCAGAGACACACCATTTAAACTAACTGAACAGTTGTGTGACCCTGAGGGCAGATTCGTGTTCCTGAAGGGCTCATACAATGACTTTCCATTGACTCTCGCCAATGTGTACTTCCCAAATAAGTCTCACATAACTTTTTGCCAACTCATCGTGAGGAAGCTACAGGAGTTCGCCAGTGGATGCATTATACTTGGGGGAGATTTTAATGTACCTCTAAATCCACTTCTGGATACGTCCAACGGTAGGACTTGCATTACCTATAAAATTTTGAAAAAGATTAAATTATTCCTACACAAACTCCAATTGGTGGACTCCTGGCGCTTTCTTAATCCCGATGGTAGAGACTACACCCATTTTTTGACACCACACAACAGATATGCCCGTTTGGATTGCATATTTGTTCCTCAGAGGGACCTATCGAAAATTTCCGCCGCGAAAATAGGCGCACAAACAATATCGGACCACGCACCTGTCTCATTGACACTAGACCTACAGAACACAAGCAGACAACAACAGACATGGAGACTGAACACGTCTCTATTAACAGATCAGACACTCCTACCTGTACTTACAAGCAACATCACCGATTTCTTCAAACATAATAACACACCTGGGATAGACCCCCTACTAGTTTGGGAAGCACATAAATGTACCATACGAGGAGTTCTGATAGGGATGGGTTCAAGACGCAAAAAGGAAAGAAATGCCCAGATCAGAAAATTACTCACCCAAATTGAGTCACTGGAACTGTCACTTAAACAATCTCTCTCGGAGACTTCAGCCAAGAGCCTCCTGGAGGCAAGGAAAGATTTACAGCAGATTCTCCACACTAAGGCCAAACGGATACTTTTCTTTAAGAGGCGGCTCTATTATGAGTCAGGTGACAAAGCTGGGAGGTTCTTGGCGAGGGCCCTCAGAGAACAAAACTCAATAAATCAGATAGCTGGAATCAGATCTAAGGAGGGAAAGCTTGAGGTAACATCTGAGGCAATAGCTAAACACTTCCACGCTTTCTACACAAAGCTTTATAACCTGTCCCCACAACATAAATCCCCACAAATGCTAGGGGATAGGACACAAATCATACAAGACTACATACTAAATGGCGGACTACCATCCTTGCCCACGGAGGATACAGATCTCCTAGAAGCCCCAATCACAACAGAAGAAATTAAACAGGCCATCAAATTACTAAAACCAGGCAAGAGCCCGGGTCCTTACGGATATTCCGCCACATATTACAAATCTTTCATAGAGATTCTGGCTGAACCCTTAAAAGACGCATTGAACGCCTTATCCAAGCCAAGATGTATTACTCCTGGTTTCCTTTCTGCCCACATCACGGTTATACCGAAAGAGGGCAAGAACCCTGAGGAATGTGCTAGCTACCGTCCCATCTCTTTGCTGAACCTCGATGTCAAGCTGTTCGCAAAGATCATTGCATTGAGGATGGGGCCGCTGCTCTCAAAACTAATTGGCTTGGAGCAGGTGGGCTTTATGCCAAACAGGGAGGCCAGAGACAATGTAACTAAGGCTCTCTTGCTAACACAGGCTGTGAGACAGCGGAAGATCGAAGGCTTTCTCCTCTCAACAGATGCGGAGAAGGCCTTCGATCGTGTAGCATGGGACTTCATGCTGGCGGTGTGTGGAGGGGTGGGCTTGGGTCCAAACATGTTGAATTGGATCTCGGCCCTTTATCAGAACCTGACAGCGGAACTAAAAATAAACGGAATTCTCTCAGAAAAAGTATATATGGGACTAGACAGGGTTGCCCCTTATCGCCCCTATTATTTATTCTCTCACTAGAGCCCTTTATTAGAAAAGTGCAAAAGAATACCGCAATACAAGGTTTCCAGATTAAAAATAGAGAGTACAAGATAGCTGCATACGCAGATGACTTACTGTTTTTCTTAACGAAACCAACTACAACACTCCCTAACCTGTTACAAGAATTTGCACATTACGGATTTGTATCCAATCTAAAAATTAGAGGCTCTGAACCTCTCCCTTCCAGACAGTGTACTCCAGGTGACACAGGCAAACTCAACATTTACCTGGGATAGGACCAAACTAAAATATCTAGGAATCTGGCTTACACCATCTCTAAAAATGGCATATGAGAGAAATTTTGTGACCTTTCTAAAAAATTGTGCGAAAGATCTAACAAATTGGAATGAGAAGTTTTTCTCTTGGTTCGGCAGAGCGGCCATAGTAAAAATGGTTATATTGCCCAAATTTCTGTATCTGACCCGCTCATTACCGATAGAGATACCTCAGAAATTTTTTAATGAACTTAATACAATGGTCACGAGATTTCTCTGGCAACATAAAAAACCCAGAATCAAACTAGGCACCCTGGTCAAACCCAAAGATCTAGGAGGAATTCAATTCCCGAACTTCCGCAGTTACTATCAGGCCTCACACATAACCAGAATCATAGATTGGCATTGTCATGATTCGGAGAAAGATTGGGTATCACTAGAGTCAACGCTTGCCACGCTTCCGCTTAAATACCTGCCATGGTCCTCTATCAAAACACTATCTCATGTCGTTAGGATGCACCCGATCACTGGCACGACGCTGAAGATCATTAACTGGCTAGCTAAACAAAAAAAGCTGACCACAACACCCAGCCCCCTAACGCCCCTGACAGACAACCCAGACTTTACTCCAGGCCTACATAACCCGACTCTTAAGACGATTCCGGCGGGTGATCCCCTGTTGGCCGGAGACTGCTATACTGAAAACAAATTCAGAGATTGGTTGTCTTTTAAGACAGAAATAAACCGACCCCAATTGAAACAGTGGACATACTTCCAAATAAGAAGTTATTTAGGTAACATTAAAGAACCTCAAACACTACATAGACCCCTGACGGCATTGGAGTCGGTATGTCGGGAGGGAGTTCCAACTGAAAAGGCCACTTCTGTTGCATACGAGTGGCTGAATCGCTCGGGGACTGAGACATCGGACGGGCACAGGAGGAGATGGTCGGAAGAACTTGAATTGGAGATTTCAGACAAACAATGGAGGTACGTGGCTATTCTAGCACATAAATGTTCCATAAGCACAAAACTGCAAGAGACAAATTACAAACTCCTGACCCATTGGTACAGCACTCCCGACAAACTACACAAATGGGATACACAAAAACCGGACACTTGCTGGAGATGTCTCTCTGAAAAAGGCACACTAGCCCACATTTGGTGGTATTGCCCCAAAATTGAACCATTCTGGAATGAAGTTAAGGTCTTAATTAAAAAAAATACAGAAACCAGAGTAGAACTGACCCCAGCATGTTGTCTATTACACCTGTCCAATACCTCTTTTAAACGCTACAAACGCTCGTTGACGATTCATCTCCTCAATGCAGCTAAATCTCAAATACCTCTACATTGGATGTCTACGTCTACTCCCACTGTTAGGGACTGGTTGTCGAGGGTTAGTGAAATCCACGAAATGGAAGACATACTGGCCCAAGACAAAGGCCATATTGAACGATTCCACAAAACATGGCAACCTTGGTTGCTTTTCAAATACTCTGCAGATTTTCCTACCTGAATTAGTTTTGCGGGGGACGTCGTGGTCTTGAGCGGGTGCCCTGCCTCTGTACCTTATTTGTGCCCTTCACACCATTATTTCCTTCATCTTTACTTACTTCTTTTTCTACATCTAATTTCTTATCCCTTCATGGCTGACCTGTAGCCTATGTCCTTACTGATATATACCTTTGATATATGTACTTTTCTTATAGACGTGAGTAAGATTGTCTCAGATAGCCACAGAGACCACATTTTTGCTTGTTTTCAATAATAAATAATCTGAACAACTGATAAGAAATGTATGTCGCAATGGTTTGCGCAGTGTAGATAGGAACACTATATTTTATACAGTCACAAAATCAGCTTAGTGGAAATAACCTTAGCTTTGTGGTGTCTGTAAAGCAATTAGACTTCTACACGAGTTTCACACTAACTGTTTATTTTGTAAAAAGACGAAAAGTACGCAGTTGCATCTGCAAAATTTGCAATATACAGTGTATTCTTTTGTTACTATCCTTCTTTCAATAAACTTGAAATGAAACATAAAAAAACAAAGAACCAGGCAGATTAAAGAGATTATGCTCCAATTTAAAAAGAGGAACAAAATAAAACCCTCCTCTCCCATAAATGAAGCAATCCTTACTTTTTTATAAGTTTAAGAATATGTGCTAAAGCCAACTTTTACACGTTTGGTAACAAGGCAGGAGCCCTACTGGCCCGTCGAGTTAAGGTGCAATGCACGAAAGCTAAAGTTGTATCCCACCATCACTCCACCTCAAAACAACTCCTTTCCAACCTTCAAGATGTTGTTAATGCCTTTAGCTAATATTATTCTTTGCTGTACAATCTAAAATGCAACATTACCACTCCTCAGACATCGGACTCTCTCATCCAAGAATTCACAGACTCAGTTGATCTTCCTAATGTCTCAGCCTCCTAATTTGAGTTTTTGTCATAGCCATTCTCCATATAGGAAATTTTTAGTGTAATTAAAAATCTGCCCTTGCATAAATCATGGTGGGGATGGGTTCCCAAATGAACTTTGTAAACAATTTAGTGATATCCTTGCACCTCAGGTAATAATTCTCTTCATATCTGTTGGTGTGTTGCGTTTATTACAATATGATTTTTTTATATTAATCAGACATAAGATACATGGGACATAACATTACACAATAGTGGTTGGTCATAGAGATACTGTCAGGTTCTGGCTTGAGTAGACAATGGGTATGTATTGTTGTATTCAATTGACAGTTTTCAATAGGCTATTGTCTCTATAGCCACAGTACATTTACTTGTAGAGGTTTACTTGTTTGAGGTTCTTTCAGCTCTCAAACTAAAAGAATGACTGTTAGATTACTGTCAGTTTTTTGGCTTGAGTAGATTTCTCAAACAAATGCTGTGGCATACAATGGGTACATAGATATCATTGTTGTATACAATTGACAGTTTGAACAGTCCATTGTTTACACAGCTACAGTAAACAGGTATGTTTTCTGTTGTTTGGTAACTATGGTAAACAGCCTGGCATATAAAAGGGGGATTCAGGCATAAGCTAAGGACACACACAACATCATGCTGTAACATCAGAAGCCACCCGTGATAGAAGAAAGCTGCCTGATCCTCCAGAAGAATCATTGCCAATGGAGATCACAAACATACAGTAACAGAAGATAAGTAACTTTTAAGTGTATTTGTACTGTTAGACAATAGGCTGTTTATTTGCTAGACATTTTGCTTGTTATAGATATCTGTCAGTCTTGTATTGTATTTCTAATATTGTAAAAGTTTTGTATGTACAGCATCTTTGTATGGTAAAAGCACATTTACACACTGCAGAAATCTCAGGTTCCTTGCTTATACCACAGAGTAACCTTGCTAGATAGATGCAAGCAAAACAAGATAGATGCAAGCAAGGTCCTCTGGTTCCTTACCAACAGACATGTTAAGCAAAACCATTACAACTGTCCCAAAGCCTGACAAAGATCCCTCTTCAACTGCAAACAACAGACCGATATCACTCCTCAACACGGACATAAAATTGTTCCCAAAAGTCCTTGCCAAATGATTATTGACATACCTCCCAGCCTTATTCCCCCTTGGACCATGTCGGGTTCGTCCCAGGCTGGCAGGCACCAAATACTCCAAGGAGGGTACTGAATCTTATCCACCATGCCACTCAAGCACAAATGCCTTCTCTGCTTCTTTCATTAAATGCAGAGAAGGCATTTGACAGGGTTCACTGGGGCTTTCTAACAGCGGTACTCACCAAATTTGGTATCACTGGCTGATATCAAAATGCTATTCTCTCACTTTATTCTAACCCCTCAGCTAGAGTGCTCACAGGAGGAGTCATATCTACGCCATTCACCATAACCAACGGCACATGTCAGGTGTCCCCTCTCCCTGATTATCTTTGCCCTGCTGATGGAATCTCTTGCAGCCAAGATTAGATTGTTCAGCACTGTTTCCTTTTACAAGCTTAATGTGTCAAAATCTATCTTATTGCCTTTATGTCTTCCCATGCAGTCAGAATCCTACCTCAGCAGGGTTGTTCCATTTACATGGGTTGATTAACTCCATCCCTAATCTGGGAATACAATTGGCCCCCACCCTCAAACAGATGTTTGCAATAAACTACCAAGCTTTCCTCCTACAACTCCCCCCGACTATTATGTTTGTTGTGCTCCACAGGCCTTTCAAAAATAGGTAGAATAGCTTCCCTCAAAATGATAGTGCTACCAAAACTCTTCTGCCGATTCCGTACATTGATAATACCTGTCTCCCAATCTTTTTTAGCCTCTATCTAGAAGCATCTATCAACATTTATATGAGAAGTGAGCCCCCCAGATGTGCTAGTTATATTCTAACCAGGCCGCACAATAGCGGTGGGGTTAGTCTACCCCACATTAGTAGTTACTACAATGCTTCCATTTTAGACCAAATATACTATAGGTGGCACCCGACACCTGAAAAAATCTGGCCACTCATGGAAACCTCAGCTCCCCAGATGAAAAATCCCATAGACTCCCTTCTCCTTGCCGCAGTAGGTTGCCCTCCACCTACACCTGACTTGTATCCATCAATCACAGCATCCCTTCTGACGTAGGAAAAATTCCTATCTAAACATTCTGTATTTCTAGATTTCCTTCTCGCTCCATACCAATCCCTATAAGGGCTCTATCCAAACATCTCCCAGACCCTAAAGTTTCTTCCTGGATTAACCATGGTATCACAAACATGCCCGGCATCAAAAGCTCTTCACTAAAAACCTTTGAAAATCTTCTCAAAGAATTCGCCCTTCCAAACTCAGAATTCTATATTTACTTATATGTGGATCTCACAATTTTTCAACTCCTCTAAATTGCCTCCCACAGTCACATTGCCCGAACCAATCTTTCAATTTTATACACACTTTCCGTATCCAAAAAAGGAAAATCCTTATTCTATACCTTGCTGAGCGATGATCGCCCCTAATAATTGCTCCCCTAACTAAATGGACTGACAAACTCAATGACCACATTTCCCCTAACATGTGGCAACAAGCTTTTAGGTTAACCTTTGCTGTCTCCCATTGCCCTGACCATTGGGAAGCATATCAAAAAACCCTACATAGGTGGTACCACCTTACCAACTCTCCAAAATATACCTGGGAAGTCCAACAAGTTGTTAAAGGAATTGTGGTAGCATAGGCTCCACTGCCCACATCTTATGGTACTGCAAATCCCTCACTTCATATTGGAGACAAATATTTGCATTAATTTCTTATATCTCTGATTTATACAGTGAGGGAAAAAGTATTTGATCCCCTGCTGATTTTGTACGTTTGCCCACTGACAAAGAAATGATCAGTCTATAATTTTAATGGTCAGTTTATTATAACAGTGAGAGACAGAATAACAACAAAAATATCCAGAAAAATGCATTTCAAAAAAGTTATAAATTGGTTTTCATTTTAATGTGTAAAATAAGTATTTGATCCCCTATCAATCAGCAAGATTTTTTCCTCTCATGTGTCTTCTATACAGGTAACAAGCTGAGATTAGGAACACTCTCCTAAAGGGAGTGCTCCTAATCTCAGCTTGATACCTGTATAAATGACATCTGTCCAGGGGGGCGTGTCCGGCTGGAGTGAGAGATGGCTGCCTGCTAGCTGAGCTCCTGCTCCAAGCCACTGTCAAGCTATAAATCCCATTGATAGAGGTACTCCTTGTTCCCAGCTATAGCTTCCCTGGAAGGTGCTAAACTAAGCGCTATCTGCAAAGGGGGCTCACAGTGCTCGATCCCGCAGAAATTAACAGATTTCTTCTTACCTGTGGGTGGACAGGCCGCTGACATGTGGTCCGCGGCCATGAGGTCGGCGGCTGAAGAGAAGAATTCTTCTGACTCCAGCAATTCCTCCACCTCGGTTTGTACAACTATTAACCGCCCGAGCACAGGAGACACTGACCTTTCTCCCCCTGACAGCCCATCCACCCGCAGCCCAGACAAATTTAAAAAGACAAAGGGAGACTTACAGGAGGAGGACTCAGACATGGAGGAGAGTGCTTCAGAGAATTCCACCCAGACGCCTCTAGAACAGTTCCCCTCCTCTTCCTAGCCAGTGTCAATGACAAAATAAGAGATTCCTTACAAATTGATTTGGTAAATTTGCTGAAACCTATCAATGCCTCTGTACATGATCGGCAACAAAGAATGTCACATTCAGAACATAAAATGGAGGATGCTTTATCTGCCCATAATAACCTGGTTGATGCATATAAGGATCAACAAAATGATATCCAAAATATGGTGGCGAAATTAGCAGATATGGAAAATCGTTCCCGCAGAAATAACATTCAATTTTGCGGTATCCCTGAATCCATTTCTGCAACTGACATAAAATAATTTCTACGTCAATTGTTGCGCAATCTTGTGCCTGATGCCAGTGACATGGAAGTGATAATAGATCGAGCGCACAGACTGTCCAAACCATCCTTCCTTACAGATACTGTGCCAAGAGATGTGCTAGCCAGAATACATTACTATCACATCAAAGAGGATGCCATGCGTGCAATGAGAAAGAACTCTCACTTAAGTGGTAAATTTGCAGGCATCGCACTGTACACAGATCTATCTAAGGCTACTATACAGCACAGGAAAAAGCTCCTTACCATCACGAAGGCTCTAGGAAACAGCAACATCACCTACAAATGGGAGACCCCATAAAAGGTAAATGGAACTCAACTTTTCTGTAATGATTGAGCAATAGAATATGGCCATCAGGAAATTCCTTAAATGATAAGTTCACCTTTCATAACAAGTTACACCCATATTCAGGGTGTAACATGTAACATGTTATGAAAGGGCCAGCCCCCACCCCCTGCTGTGACAGGTAGTGAGGGATCTCCATGTGACTGTGCAAAGCTCTGCCCTCCCTGCCACGGCACTCATTCATAGCCTTAGTGGCTGTTGGCTTGTAGTTCTTAATAGACTACCATGGCGCTGTGAGTGCCATGAGTGCCATGTGTGAGTGCCATGGTAGTTCATTGATTCTTCCTGTCAGAGTTTACTTGGCATGCTCATATGAGGTACGAACAAGCAGATGCACTGACAGGTCTGCAGGAGTCCTGCATAGCATCAGGAATCTGATGATCACTGGTGCAATGCTTTACAGGCTCCTGCAACAATAAGTAATACATGCTAATTTTTTACCTGCAAAAAAATGTGCATTTATTATTTGTTTGTCAAAAGCTGAACTTATCCTTTAAATCATCAAAATATATCACACTGGGAATCAGTGCAAAATGTACTAAATAAATGGCACTAAACACCCCAGCGACTGTCAGCTATATTACCAAATCACTCCCCTCTATGTTGGAGAAATTGTGGACATATTAAAACCTTGACACATGTGTGGTGGCACTGCCTGTGTTTGAATTTTTTTGGAAAGCTATAATTAGGTTTGTTGCCTCTGTCACTCATATTTCCCATGTGTCCAAGCCCAAATTAACTCTACTGAGAGTCAGAATTGATCAATGGCCTACCCATTTACAAACTTTTCTAACCCACACCTTTCTAGCAGCTGTCATTTGTGAGATGGTGGGAAAGTAGAGAAAAACGTTCTTTTCCTATAGTCATCAAGACTTAATTACTTAATTACCATATTTTACATAAATATTGTATATGTTTGCCAAAGGTCATCTTATCCTACCAAAATTTTCACAACTATTTCATCCTTAGTCCATGGTTGGACATGACTTGTTAACAATGAATCCAACACCTTATATATAGTAACTGTATTCAATCAACACTGAATATGAAAACTGGGTTACAAGACCTTATCTATCACTCACATTTTGTTCCCTGCCAATCTTCTACTATTTATATACTAACATTCTATTATAAACACAGAATTAAAGTAAGAAAAAATACCGCAGCTCTTTGCCTTAGTGTTTAAATGTGGCTAGTGATACCATTGTTTGACAACTGCCTTTCTAAAAATATTTGAGCTACAGCCCTCTGGTATGGGTTAATTAAAATTAGCCAGTGTAACCCCAGTCTCACAGTTTAATGGCAGCACCAACAGCAACTGCAAAAGCACAAAGCATAGAAAATTAACTTTGTAAAAATATTAAAGCTGCAGTTTTTAAATTTGTTTAGGTAAATATAGGCCAGTGGCACCATTATTTGATGATAGCACCAACTGGGAATTGCAAAAAAAGGGGAAGTAGCAGTCTTCCTAAAAAAATATAGCTACAACCCTCAGTAATGATTGGTTAAAAATTACCTAGTGGTACCACAATTTGATGGCAGCATTAACAGGACTGAATGCAGAGACACAGACCACACAGGAGTGTCTTTCTAAAAAATATGAGCTTCAATCCTTAGGTTTGGATGTGTAAAAGATTGACTGCAGTGACAAAAGGCAAATTTGGAGACACAAGGCACAGGCAGCCACACCACACAATGGTTTTTCAGCAGCACCAACATGCCAAAATTCAGACACAGAAGTTACAGAAGTGTCTTCTTAAAATGCCAATGCTCTGGGTATTTTGTTTTTTTTTTTTGTTTTTTTTTTTTTTTTTGTTAAAAAGAGGCAAAGGGAGGTGACAATGTTGGTTCTTGCAGCAACCATTCTTAAACAGGATCACAATAAAGTGTTATGGGACCCCTGCATTGACTAAAGGTGAGTAGCTGGTGGCTGTCAGAGATCAGTACTCTTCAAGTACCCTTCCTCCTGGAGTTTCCCCTGGTTCTGTGCCACCAGTGCCCTGTATTTAAGGTTACATAGCGTGTGCTTCAGAAGAAAGACTGATTGAATCATATTCATTTTTACACCCCAAAACTGTTGCCTGTTGGTGTTTAATGCAAACATGTTTGCAGGGCTTGTTTAACCTGTATATGTAGTTATTTTTCTGCTATAAAAAATATAGCTATTTTGGGATCACTACTTCTCTTGGTCAAAGCTGGCCTATTACTAATTAAAAAAGGTCCCTTATGCTTTTGGAGTCTTTCTATTCCATCTAGGTTACTCTCCAAAGGGGCAAAGGTGAGCATGAAAAATGGTTCCTCGTTGACTTCAGTGCATTTTTTCAATTACATTTAGAAAACTTGGGTTGAATTGAATTCCAGCCTATTCACTCATCAGTAGACTAATAGCAATACGTTGACTTTATTAAGAAAATACATGTGGTTTACATACTAAATCTGTACATTTTATTTAAAAAACTAAAAAGGGAATTTTAAAAAAGCATGCATTCAACGCTAAACAACTTTCAGTAATTGTGCTCTCTGTCCCCATGTTTCCTTGATAAACAAGTTTGTCAGGAAACTGAAAAAAGACAGTGGCTGACTGCTCATATGATATAAAAAAATAAACACAGAAGCAGGGATTTATCATATGAGAAATGTTCTGTATGACATTTTTTTTTTTTATTTGACAATGTGTTTTCCATTTCTCCTTCATGTTTTTTGCTTCAAATATATAAACACAGAGGCAGGGGAAAGGCAGCCAAGTGTACATAGTCTGGAAACAATTTAACCTTATTTATTTGTAAGTTGTAGTAATTAATGAGGGATTCAGTTTTCTTAATCAACACTTGTAGATGAACAATGTAACATGAGAACATTTAAAAACTTGTGAAGAATTCCATGGACTTGTGACTTTCACTTGTCACTCTTAAGATTGATAACCTTTGGTAAGATAATTAATGTGTGCTTAATTATCCATAAAAAAGTCACCATCTACAGGGATCTGTGCAGCTGTGATACATAATAAAAAAAAGTGTGGCATACTATCATTTAAATGCAGTTGCAAATGGCAAAAACATATTTCATAATTTTAAGGACAACGTTTTTTTAAAGTTCTAGTATACAAATGATCTAACTCTAATGCCGTGTACACACAGTCGGACTTTTCATCTACAAAAGTCTGACAGCCCGTCCAACAGACTTTCGACGGACTTTTGGCGGACTTGCGGCGGACTTTCTAACGAAAGGACTTGCCTACATACGATCACACAAAAGTCCAACAGCCTAGTACGCAGTGACATAAACCAAGTCCGACGAGACTATAAAATGGAAGTTTAATAGCCCATACGACACCCTTTGGGCTCCTTCTGCTAATCTCGTGTTTATCTCGTGTTAGTAGAAGTTTGGTGAGAGATGATTTGCGCTTGTGAGACTCAGTTCGTTTTAACTGTTGTTCAGTCTGTGCTTGTGAGGTTTGTATCTGCTTTTCAGTGCGTTTGGTCAGTTGGCATTGAGCAATCTTTGTTTTATTGACTGCTCGTTGCTGATTTTCAGGTCGCTCTTCACAGGCCTTGCTGTTCTTCAGTGCGTTCTGTTAAGTGCATTCTGACCAGCCAACCGTTTTGAAGCCATGTTACTTGTACGTACTTGTCGTAGAGCTCGTGCATTGTATGTGCTTGGTGTTGTAGTTCATTCTTCAGCCCAAGACCAGTCCATGAACAGGGCAAGGAGGAGTTCATGGACGAAGAATTGGTTGCTCCAGCGTGACCAATTCTGTCACATGCCATTGCTCCGTGAGATCCATGAGAATAATCCTGAGGATTTCAGGAACTTTCTCCAGATGACGGACCCCGTTTCTGACCATTTGTTGGCTTTGCTCACCCCTTATATCAGCAGGAAGGATACCTGCATGAGGCAAGCCATCACTCCGGATCAGAGGCTAGTCACCACGTTGCGGTACTTGGCAACAGGGAGAAGCTTGCAGGACCTCAAGTTCTCGACAGGCATCTCCCCCCAGGCTCTGGGGATCATTATCCCAGAGACCTGTTCTGCCATCATTCAGGTCCTGCAGAAGGACTATATTAAGGTAAGAATTTGCATCCTTTATTAGCATCACATGTTATTTTATTTAATGTTTGATAATGTAATGTATTTCTTAACTCAAACACTACTTACCATCATTGCAATATAGTGTGAATGTCCCCTTTTTGTCCTCATGCATGCTGTAATTTGTTCATATTCTTTTTTATCTTGCATGTATATTTGCCTTCACTAACCTCCCCAGCATGCAATGCTGGGCACATATCCACCTAGTCTACTCACTTTGAATGTATTTTGTCAGCTGCATTGTTTTTCCCCTAAACTCCATCCAAATAGTGTGTGTGTCATTAACTCAATTTCAAATCCCTTACCCCCCAAACTCCATCCAAATAGTGTGTGTGTCATTAACCCAATTTCCAATCCCCTCCCCCCAAAACTCCATCCAAATAGTGTGTGTGTCATTAACTCGATTTCCAACCCCCCCCCCAATAATTTGCTATAATGTTCTGTGGTGTTGATTTTAAAAAAGCAAATATATGTTGCACTTTGTAAAATGCATTTGCACTCTGCAAGTGCATTTGCTCCAGGGCTTTAGTAAATGAGCAGAAGCTCTGCTGATTTCCATCATCCAATCATGTGCAAGCCACAAAGTTTTTGAATTAATTGCCCTTGCATGTGATTGGGTACTCCTTGCAACATGAAGCCTTTACCTTAAATCATTTACTAAGCTGTGGAGCAACTGCACTTGCAGAGTGCAACAACTGCACTTTTCAAACTGCACAGTCTTGTAGCCTTTAGTAAATCAAACCCTGCGTGTCCTTAAACTTAATTTCTAATTTCACCACCCCCTAAAATGTAACAATGTGCCATCAGAAGGGGTGAGCAATCTGATAAGTGTACCTTTCCATATTATTTATTAAAGAAGATTTCAATTATTTAATGTTATCCTGATGCTGGGCAATAATGTTTTAAGTGTAATGTTCTTGCAATGTTTTTTTCCAAATTACTGAGTTTTGGTTTCTTGTTTGATTCCCCAGTTTCCTTCAACGCCATAGGAATGGCAGACTGTGGCATCCCATTTTGCCACCCATTGGGACTTTCCCAACTGTGGAGGGGCTATAGTTTGGAAACACGTCCACATCGTGCCACCACCCCATTCGGGGTCATACTATTTTAATTATAAGGGGTTCCATAGTATTGTCTTAATGGCGGTGGTGTCGGCACAATATGACTTTCTGTATGTGGATGTGGGGAAGAATGGCCGGATGTTGGATGGAGGAGTATTTGCCCAGATGGAGTTCTACCAGTGTCTCCAGAGTGGTGGCCTGGGATTGCCACCTGATGCGGATAATGTGGAAGGACTCCCCTTTGTCTTCATAGCATATGAAGCCTTCACTCTGAGCAAGCACCTCATGAGGCCATTCCCCCAAAGGACGCTCACCCCGGAGAGCAGGGTTTTTAATTTCCGGCTGGCCAGAGCGAGAAGAGTTGTTGAGAATGCTTTTGGGATTCTGGCCAGCCAGTTCCGCCTGTTTCAGACATCGATAAACCTTGCGGAATACAAACTTAATTACATAATTTTAGCATGCTGCATCCTGCACAACTTTTTGAACAAACATTCCCCAAATTATATTTTGCCAGTTGGGCCTGAGGCCGGACTTATTATTAGTGACAATCTGATTGGCCTGGATACTGTCCGTACTGGCTTGGCCCCCCAAAGTGCCCGTCAAGTTTGTGATCAATATGTCGATTTTTTTATGGGTAGGGGGGCCATTGCAATGCCCCAGAATATTTAATTTGTTAAAATTAAAAATCTTGATCAAATCTTGAATTATATTTATTGCTTGCCTTTCTTTTTGGCTTTCTCCTAGGTTATCGTAGTGTATTTTCCTTTAGTAAATAAGCACCATTGTCACTGTAAACAACTTATAACTTGAAACAAACTGATATTGAGCACTGAAAGAAGAAACCACACATTTTGTTAATTACTAAACAGATTTTTTAATATTCGGTGTACATTCACTTGTGCGTTTGTAAAAAATGTTGATAGTCAAAAATATAACTATATTTAGAAATTTACAACAATATAATTATGTCATTTTTTTGAACATTATTTTTTTTTAGTTTTGTTTTAACAAACAGGCCTCAACATTTTTTTATTTTTTTTTTTATTTTGTGAAAACAGACCTATATTTTTTTTTTGTTTTTTATTTTGTAAAAACAGGCCTCTATTTTTTTTTGTTTTTTATTTTTGTAAAAACAGGCCTCTATTTTTTTTTTTTTTTGGGTAATAAAAACAACAGGCATCCTTTTTTTGGATTCTAATTTTTGGAAACAGGCATATAATTTTAAGAATCTAAAAGAGAATGCCCAGAATGGGGTCAGCAAACAAGGAAATGAAGAACATGATCGATGTTTTTTGGTTGAAAAAGGGCATTTAGATTCTCCCTAAAACATCAATCATGTTATTCATTTCCTGCTGCATACGATCCAGCCGATTCCACATTAAATCAATCTCCCCATTCCAGGCCATTATCTAACCAATTAGGCGTTGTGCACTGTCTGTGCTAAAATGTTCACCCAGACCTAAAATTGAATGAAAAAAAGATGTGTTTTGAAATATGCAGCCATACATAGATTACCTTACCATAAGCTGGTGTCTCAGACACTGACCTGGTGGGGTGCCAATGTCGCATACTTCATAAACATCCTCGGGGGTTGCGCTGTTGCTTGATTCAAGCACAACCAGATCACCTAAAATAGAGTAGAAAATTTTATTTACAAAATATGCAGCCATACATAGATTAACGTAAGCTGGTGTGTCAGACACTCCCCTGGTGGGGTGTCCATGTCACCCACCTCTCCTTCCTCCACATCCTCTGTGGGGCTCTGGCTGATTTCCCAATTATGGTGTTGCGGTTGGGGGGGACTGGGTTCATCTTGTCTGAGTCTTTTCTCCCCTATGTGAATGAAACAAAATATATACTTAGCACACAGATATTTTAGTACATGAATAGTAATCTTAATCTTAAAACATTGTAGTGAAGTGGTGTACAAATTGTCTGTTGGGCAGAGTTCCTAGTTGAATACATTGTAAAATTTTCTTTAGACATATCCCTCTCTCTCTCTCTCTCTCTCTCTCTCTCTCTCTCTCTCTATATATATATATATATATATATATATATATATATACATACACATATACATATATATAAATCTCTCTCTCTCTCTCTCTATATATAGATAGATAGATAGGTAGATAGATAGATAGATAGATAGATAGATAGATAGATAGATAGATAGATAGATAGATAGATAGATAGATAGATAGATAGATAGATAGATCTATATCTATAGATATATATCTATATACATATATAGATATATCTATATATATATATAGATATATCTATATCTATATATATATAGATAGATAGATATATATATCTATCTATCTATATACATATATATATATATATAGATATATAGATAGATAGATAGATAGATAGATAGATAGATAGATAGATAGATAGATAGATAGATAGATAGATAGATATATATATATGGATAGATTAAAAAGATATAGGTCTGTATATATGTAACAAGGTTTATTAAGATTGTTTCAAATGATATAAACTCGTACATTAAAGAAAAGCACATGGAGCAGTATACAAGGTAATAAACAGAATATGAACACACGACAAGTACTTTTTTTCAGTACTTTACGGATCCATCTGTACTGATCCAGCTCCCGGAGTTTGAGGTCAGACCATCTTTTCCGAATATGATCTTTTGAACGCTGTACCCCAAAAGAAAGATGCAATGTCTTCACCACCTTCACCATTATTTTGCCTTTTCTAAAATTAGGCCGGGCGTACGGTCCATACTTCCCATCATAGTCATTTTTTCTCAGAATTGCCACCATTTCCACCATCTTTTTAAAGGACATATCGGAGGCCTTAAATCTCTGCTTCCCAGATCGGGATGTTCCGGCCTCTGGGCTTCCGTCGCTACCTGAGGTAGTACACACCTGCTGTGTCTCCGCCATTGCTCATCCCACTAGAAAGAATGGGCAGAGAATATTCGTTAAAATAGAACATCAGGGGCGGGTGACGCAGGCGGAGTTTCACACATGCGCAGTGTATAAAGAGAGGTATTACACATGTGTCGTACGTACGTTCTGTGCGTAGAGACAAGGGGCAGAGAATATGAGTTAAAATAGAACGTCAGGGGCGGGCGATGCAGGCGAAGTTTCACACATGCGCAGTGCCTAAAAATTGTTAGTACGCATGTGTCGTATGTACGTTCTGTGCGCAGAGACAAGGGGGCTTAAAATATGCGTAAAGAAAGAACATCAGGGGGGGAAAGCAAGCGGAGTTTCACGCATGTGCAGTGTATACAACGTTATTACGTATTGTGTCGTACGTACGTTCTGTGTGTAGATGATAGTGGACCGGGACGCTATAAACGAAGGTAATTTAAAATTTTGAAATTTGGGAAAAACTTTGTAGCAAGCAGCCTATATGGATTGACAAACTGATGAGGACTATGTTGGGATAAGATGATGAGGGTTTAGCAGAAACATAAGTGTTTTTTGTCTTGTGTCTTTATCTTTTACAGAAATTATGAATGCAAAATTTAAGGAGCCTGAATTTCTGTCGGCTTTTATTGATCAGTACAGAGAGATGAGGAATCTGTGGGAGGTCAAAATCCCTCAATATTATCTAAAGCATGTAAGGAAGTCAACGCTGGAGAGACATTTATCCAGATGTATATCCCAGAAGCAACGATAGAGATGTTGTTATCGAAAATTGGGATCTTGAGGAACATGTATAAGAGGGAGCATAACAAGATCCAGAATTCCCTGAGATCAGGAGCATCAGCAGATGATGTATATGTACCCAGGCTGTCATACTACAATAAACTACATTTTCTTGATGACCAGTCCAAAGCCAGGGCATCACTTTCAACCCTTCCCTCCACTCTTCCCTCCACCCTTCCATGCACTCTTCCATGCACCCTTCCCTCCACCCCAGCAGAGGCTGATGAGGACCAAGCTGGGTCTTCCATCCTGGAAGAACCGGATGTGACCATCTGGAGTCAGGTAAATTAATTTAAAAAATATTTAGTGTCCTAATATTAATGATGTTAACTAGATGTTATAATTGATTAAAAGAATTTAGTCCTAAAAATGATGTATACATATCAATTGACAGTAGTGGCCAAATATGTTTGACACCTGCTTTAAAAAATGATGGTATCTGAGTTCTAGACTCTTTTATTAATAGATGTATTAATATTGAATTTGCAAGTCATGAGAAGCAAATTGTGTGTCATTGATGAACCAAAAACAAACAACTAAAACAATGTCCCTTTTTTATACACAGGATGAGGTCAGCCAGGAGGAAAGTGGGGAAAGTGGCAGGCAGGAGGAGGCCGGGTCCAGGGACAGCCAGGAGGAGGCCGGACCCTGTGTCATCCAGGAGGAGGACGGGCCCTGTGTCATCCAGGAGGAGGATGGACTCTGTGTCATCCAGGAGGAGGCCGGACCCAGTGTCAGGCAGGAGGTGGCTGGGCCCAGTAGGAACCTGACCCAATCCCAAGTGGCTCCCCTCCGCCTTCCTACAAAAAGGGCCAGGAAGGGGACGGTGACACAAGAGGCATCCCTGCGCCTCATGAGAGAGGCCACAAATTTTTTGAAGAGCCCCCCCAAAGCTGAAGAGGCCTATGGGTGCTATTTAGCCAGCAGTCTGCTTCAAATGGATTGGGGCCAACGCCTCATTTGTGAACTGTTTGCTGAAACTATACACAAGGGGCTGAACGGCGAACTAACTGCCAACACCCAAATAAATGAGGCAGCCCCTCCTCCTCCTCCTCCTTCTCCTCCTGCCACAACTCAACCACCAGAGCCACAGCTTCCAAGCTGCAGGGAAAGGTGCAGGGCAGCATGGAGGGAATGCTGCAGGGAAGAGAAGAAAGTGATGACCTGGATTCAGTCTGGTCTGACAGAAGACGCAGGCTGTTGTAGTACCACAGTCTGGGGACATCTATGTCATCTGCTGCTGCTGTTGATCTCTGGGATTCCTGGACCAGATTGTGCTCCCTCTTATATGGACTCATCAAGATCCCAATTTTCTTGTCCACAGACTTTTGCCAGCGTTGACTTCCTCTTTATTTTCTTTTTACCATAAATAAATGGATATTTTAGTTTATGAAAAGACTTTATGTGTTTTAATTAACATCATTGATTTAGAGACAATGTCAAATTAACAAGGGACAACAACCTCCTTGAGGTTGCAAAAACACAACAAAAAAAATATAATGTCCTAGTGGTAACTTTTACCAAAAAAAAAAAAAAGATAACTAAAAAAGGTTCTTTGTGTTAACTTTATATACAAAGACAAAATCCAAATAAAAAAAATAATGGTTCTGTGCTAACTGGTAACTTAACCAAAAAAAAAAAAGAAAAAGAAAAAAAATGTATTTGTTTTAAATTTAAGAACTACAAGTATAAAAAAAAAATGGTTCTTTGTGGTAACTTTACAAGCCCAAAAAATAAAATAATATAGATAAAGATAAAATAATTTCGACTATAATCATAAAAAAAATCTTGATGAAATCTAAAATAAAAGATGACTCCCAAAAAAAAAAAAAAAGTGTAAACATTAGTATGGAGATATGGCTTTTAAAAAAAATACTATATCATTCATGAGATCAAAGAGAAATAATCCAAAAATAAGTTTGGGAGAACTTTGTGTGAATAGGAACAGCAAAACATCTTCGTTCTTATAGCATTGTTAAAGACGAAATTAAATGTGCTGCATTCAACGATCACAGAATTTGCAGCGTGAGGAATGTGCTACCTACAATACGAACACTAGTTTTACTAGACCGAGTGCTTCCGTTTAGTTTTTGCTTCTGAGCATGCGTCGTTTTTTTGTCCGCCAAACTAGCATACAGACGAGTGGATTTCTGGGTCCGGCAGAGTTACGACGTAAAGATTTGAAGCAAGTTCCAAATCTAAAGTCAGTCAAATTTGCGGCTGGAAAAGTCCACTGAAAGTCCGGGGAAGCCCACACACGATCGGATTGTCCGCCGGATTTGGTCCGTTGGCGTCCGTCGGAATTTGGTAGACGAAAAGTCCGACCGTGCGTACGCGGCATAAAAGATCATATCTTCAGCAGAATTGAATCTTAAGAAAGACATCTCCAAAAAGGAGTGAAGAAAAGGTCAAAAAAGAGAGATAAGAAAAGAGAACAATTGAAAATACTAAAATAAAAAATAAATAAAAAAAATAAAGGGGGGGAGTACACAATATGCAAGAAATAGAGAATTGATTATTAAAATTTTTGATAAATAATCTATCCATGGTGACTTCTATCAGTGTCTGGCCAAGCACTGATTAAAGCTTGTAGGAGTTTTAATTCTTCTCTGACTGTCCTATCATGATGCATGACCCCTGACCCTCTGCCTGGACAGTGCTGATTGGCCCTGTGTCAATCACATGCACCCTCCCAAAAAAAGAAAAATTCTCTAGCAATACACACCAAACTGAACATGTGCAGAGTGCCTCCTTGGTCTCGGTACTCAGCAGATGGATTGGGGTCTATGAAAGAAGGAGAGGATTACAGAAGAAAGGATCAAACAACATTTACACACAATGCATAGAGCAGCAAGCATGTGGCCCCTCTTTCTGTACCTAATCAGCCCATTGGACATGTGCAATTAGTTTTGGTCCAAATGTGAATTTGGACAAAATGTTGGTTATTCGGAGATACATCCGAATCTCCAAATTAAATAGTAACACATTTTGTTGAAATGTGTTTAATTTTGTTTAGTTTTAATTGTAGTATAATTGTTTTCTAATAAATTGCATATTTTTGGAAATATTGGAATTTGGATTGGTCGAAAAATGATCGACCAATTCAAGTTATGTGTGAAAAATTGCTGGTTGTTAAAGACCGGAGCCCCGAAGGGCCTGGTATAGATTTGGGGGATGACCCCACACTGTTTTTTTCTAAATTTTCTATTGTTGGCATGCTTTTGTTTACATTTCAGCTCTCTGTGGGGAAGCTTGCTGACACCTGATAGCCATTGGCTGTTAAGGATGCGGTGGCCGGCTTCCTGGCCTGCTCCTTAACAGGCAGCTATTCTTCACAGAATTTGATCGATCATTTTTCGAATACTTTAGTACTCCTTATTACCATATTTATTGATGTATAACACACACTTTTTCCCCCTTAAAATAGGGGGAAATCGTGTGTGCGTGTTACACGCCGATAAAGGGCAGCCACGGAGGGGAAGGAGGAAACAAGCGTTGCGGAAATACAGAGCCGTGATCTCCTGTGTACTCGGCTTGCAGTCACACCCAGTCACGCCCAGTCCCGCCCCCCTGGACAGCTCCTAGCGTTGACATCCCGGCATTGGACCGGTGTTATGTCCATCATAGGAGCCGAACCAAGGGGTGGGACTGGGCGTGACTGCAAGCTGAGCCGAGCCGATTACACAGGAGATCTGGCTCTGTCTTTTCCGGCAACGACAAGGCTGCAGATGGGTACGGATTCACCTGCAATTATGGACAAGGTTGCTGATGGGCACTGATTAGGCTGCAGCGATGGGCAGATGGGCACTGATTAGGCTGTAATGATGGGCAGATGGGCACTGATTAGGCTGTTATGATGGGCAAGGCAGCAGATGGGCACTGATTAGGCTGCAATGATGGGCAAGGCTGCAGATGGGCACTGATTAGGCTGCATTGATGGGCAAGGCTGCAGGTGGGCACTGATTAGGCTACAATGAAGGGCAAGGCTGCAGATGGGCACTGATTAGGCTGCAATGATGGGCAAGGCTTCAGATGCGCACTAGTCAGGCCGCAATGATGGGCAAGGTTGTAGATGGGCACTGATTAGACTGCAATGATGGGCAAGGCTGCAGATGTGCACTGATCAGGGTACAATGATGGGCACGGCTGAAGATGGGCACTGATCAGGCTGCAATGATGGGCAAGGCTGCAAATGGACACTGATCAGGCTGCAATGATGGACAAGGCTATATATGGGCACTGATTAGGCTGAAATGATGGGCAAGGCTGCAATGATGGGCACTGATCAGGCTGCAGTGATGGGCAATGGCGAGGCTTCAGATGGGCAATGGCAAGGCTGCAGATGGCCACTGATCAGGCTACAATGATGGGCAATGGCAAGGCTGCAGATGGGCACTGATAAGGCTGCATTGATAGGCACTGACCCTTATTTTGCTTCAAAATTCTTTATTTAAAATTTAAGATTTTTTTCCTGAAACTTCCCTCTTAAAATTAAGGTGCGTGTTATACGCCTGTGCATGTTTTGTGCTGATAAATACGGTACTTATTCCCAAAAAATGTAAAATCTATGCAAACACACACACACACTGTAAGAGATTCTGTAATAAAAATATAAAAAGTAGAAAGTGTCCCTCAGTGTAATATCATCAATCATATGATCTAGCAATGTTGATCCATCATCAGTTATGATAATCCATCACCCAATGATATTAAGCCACCTCCACAAAGACCCACCACCTAATGATGTTAACCTGCCACACTAAGGCCCTGTAGACACGTTCGGACTTTCTGACAGAAAATGTGCGATCAGAGCTTGTTGTCGGAAATTCCAACCGTGTGTGGGCTCCATTGGACTTTTTCCATCGGAATTTCCGACACACAAAGTTTGAGAGCTGGCTATAAAATTTTCTGACAACAAAATCCGTTTGCGTAAATTCCGACCATGTGTAGACAATTCTGACACACAAAGTGCCATGCATGCTCAGAATAAATTCTGAGACGGAACTGCTGGGTCTGGTAAAATTAGCGTTCGTAATGGATATAGCACTTTCATCACGCTGCAATGTTTTAAATTGTTTAATGCAGCGCACGCTCTTCTTCTTTATAATGCTGGAAGAATTAAGTTTTTTTGCTGCTCATATTTTCACAGACTTCTCACAAACTTCTTTCTTTATTATTTCTCGTGATTTCATGAATATAATATTTGTATTCGTCAGATCTACCGATTTTTTTTTTTTTTTTTGGTTTTATGTTTTTATATTTTTTATAATTTGTTGTTTGTGTTTTTAATCAAGATCTCCTGTTTTTGTTTTTTTTTTTGGTGATCTCCACAATTATTTTTGTGGGTTTTGTGTGTCAAGTTACCACAACACCATTATTATCTTGTATTTTTGAATCTCAAGGAGATTGGTGTCCCTTGTTAATTTTACATTGTCTTTTTGAAATGTACCTGCCTACTCACAAACAAATTGTCCTATTTGAAGTAAAACACATAGGCAAGTATTTGTGAAAAATAAATAGCCATTTATTCTGGGTCATAACAAAATAAAGAGGAAGGCAACGCTAGATAAACTGGTGAAATTTGTGAAGCCTTTGTACCCTGGGGCACACATCAATAATTTTACAGTCAAAATTGGTGGCCTGAGGAGTCCTTATAATAGGGAGCACAATCTGGTCCAGGACTACAAGAGATCAGGAACAGCAGCAGGTGACATCTAGGTCCCCAGGCTGTGGTACTACCACAGCCTGCATCTTTTGCTAGACCAGACTGAACCCAGGCAATCACTCTCTTGTCTTCCTTAGACACTTCCTTCCAGGCTGGGGCTCTGGTGTTGGAGGTGTGGCAGGAGGTGGAGGAGGAGGAGGAGGACCTGGAGGAGGAGGAGGAGGAGAAGGACCATAGTTGAACTCACAAACGTGGCTTTGGCTTGTGAGTTGGCCTATCAACCCCTTATTTAGGGCTTGTAAGATGAGAAACTCACATATTAGGTGTTGGCCCTGCTCCATTTCCAGCATTTTGCAGGCTGTAATATAAGCAAAGTCCTCTTGAACACTGGGGGGGTTTCTGAGGGCCACAGTAGCCTTCCAAAATAGGACAATTGCTGCCTCCTCCAGGTTACTCCTCTTTCTGCGAGAGAAGCAAAATGATACCCCAGCTCCACTGCCAATATGATGATCTATGAACTGTGATCCGGTGCTCTAACCAGGACGTTCAGGCCCCAAAATGCAGTACTTGAATCAAAAAAGGGCTGGCAACTCGGATGCTCTTGAATAAAAGTCCTTTATTGGGTTACATGGGTACACGGGTACAGGCTACTCTGATGCATTTCGGCTAAGAAGCCTTCATCAAATCATACATGTTTGATTTAAAAAATGATATTTATAACAGAGTAAACACTCCAAATAGGGCGGGTGCATCCTAATCAGAGCAATCAAAACAATTAAAAACACATGGAGAAAAGAAAGAGAAGCACAGCAGGCATATGAGAAACATACCATGAACAAATAAAGCATATTCAAAATGGTGCAATAAATGTATCAAACAATGTGACTATGTTGAAAAATGCGATTATGTTAAAAAAAGATTTATATCCATCCTATCATTCAAACCATACGGTTTTCTAGTATTGAGGGTATATATCCACCATACTTCACGCTTGAGCAAAATATGATGAGTGTCACCTCCTCTTGGGGGTTTTTTAACCTGTTCAGGACCAAAAAAGGAAAAAGTGTCAGGATTACCATGATGGAATTCCCGGAAATGTTTTGACACATTTTAGATATTTTTAGCATTAGTATTTGTAGTGTCATTCACATGTTCCGAGATTTTAACTCTCAATGGGCGTATAGTGCACCCAACATATTGTAGACTGCAGGCACTACAATGAATAACACATACCACCGATTTAGAGTTGCAGTTTATATACTGTTTGATGGTATATGTTTTCTTGGTAGAAAAAGAAAAAACTGAGGTGCTTTTTTTATGTCTATGACACTGCTTACAGGTGTTATGGCCACACATGTAGGAACCTACAGTGGAAAGCCAGGTCTGCGATTTGTTTGACTTCTGGGAGCAAACCAAGCTGGGTGACAACATACTTCCCAGACTGGGGGCCGTTCTACTGGAAAATTCACAACCACCCTGGATAACAGAGTACAGATCCCTGTCAGCATACAAAATGAGGTGATGCGCTTTAAGAATTGCAACGATTTTGTTGTATTCTAAAGAGTGACAAAATTAACTTTATTTCTATTGTAATCCCTACACTGTTTGTGTTTATTTGTGCCACTATTCTGAATCATCTCCACCCGATCTCTATGAAATGCTATATTTTGACTTCTAGCTATTGATCGTGTACTATAGCCCTTTTCTTTCAGTCACTTTTGAATCGGTGTGCACTCTTTCAAGAAATCCTTATCTGTAGAGCAGTTTCTCCTGGCCCTGATGAATTCACAAGTAGGCAAAGACGTGATGGTGTGACTAGGGTGACAGCTATTGGCCAATAAAAGGGAATTTCCTGCACAGGGCTTTCTAAAAGTTCTGGAAGTCACTGTGTTGCTATCTGGGTGCCCCATCAAGGTCAAATCCAAATAGTCTATTTGAGTCAGGTGGTGCACACAGGTGAACTCCAGGTTTAGGGAGTTGGCATGAAAGATGATGTTTGATGGCTAATGGTGCTAGAGAGTGAGGAATGCAGGAATACAGAGATCTAACATCTATGGTGACCACGCCCCATGCCTATATAAGTCGTTGTGCACCGTGCACACAGCATTACAGTGGGAGAGAGCGTTGTGTCAACATCGGAAGAAGAGAAGAGGGAACAAGATGATAGAGAAGACCATGCCAACTCTAACAAGAGAGCGGCAAAAGAGCAGAAGATAGCGGAGGAGCCTGGCAGAAGAACCGGAGAGCGGGAGAAGAACCAGACAACCAGAGAAGAGGCCGGAGAGCGGGAGAAGAGGCCGGAGAGAGCGAGGAAGTCGGAAGAGACCCCCGAAGCCGGAAGAAGACCCCCAGAGCTGCCTAATAAATTACTTTAAAAACCTGTCTAGCGTGTTTTTTTATTGACACTTTTTTCCCCAGGTGAATGGGTAGGGGTACGATGTACCCCATACTCATTCACATAGGGTGGCGGGCCGGGATCTAGGGCCCCCTTATTAAAAGTGGCTCCCGGATTCCGATAAGCCCCCCGCCCGCAGACCCCGACAACAAACAGCCAGGGTTGTCGGGAAGGGCCCCTTGTCCTCATCAACATGGGGACAAGGTGCTTTGGGGTGGGAGGGGCCGCAGGGTGCCCCCTTCCCCAAAGCACCCACCCCCATGTTAAGGGCATGCGGCCTGGTACAGTTCAGGAGGGGGGGCGTTCGCTGGTCCCTACCCCCTTTCCTGACCGGCTAGGCTGCGTGCTCGTATAAGAGTCTGATATGGATTTGGGGGGGACCCCCACACCGGTTTTTCGACATAGGGGGTTCCTCTTAAAATTCATACGAGACCTAAGGGACATCGTCGCCTCTTTCTCGCACTCGCTGCAATAGGAAAATGTGTTTTTCCTATTGCAGTGAGCGCAAGATGTACAGTACCCTGTTGCCGAGAGCTCTGGAAACATTCTCGTGGGCAGGTGCTGTAGCTGCCCTTGCGTCGTATTTGGTCCATTGGACCAGCATACAGACAAACAGATTTCCCGATAGGAACTGGCTCCGGCAGAGTTCTGGCGGGAAGATTTGAAACATGTTTCAAATCTAAAGTCTGTCTGATTTTCGACCAAAAAGGTCCGTTGGAAGTCCGATGAAGCCCACACATGGGCAAATTGTCCGACGGATTTGTTCCGGCGGACAAGTTTGGTCGAAAAGTCCGCCTGTGTGTATAGGGCATAACGCCAGATTAATTCTCAAATTCACGACTTACTCCTACATGACACGTGGCGCAAGACTACTCATTCTTCTCAGCTCCCCACAACAGATATTCCAGAATTTACAATTTTTTCATAACCCAACAGGACTTACACTTTTTAACCAAAGCCTCGATTAAACCCATGTTTCTTTGAAACCACCATCCCATCTCCATTTCGCTCACCTTCCCAGAAACGATTGAAAGACCAAAAACTGGCATCTAGATGCCTCATTACTGACAGACCAAGCTAACTTAGATCACCAACACTCATGCCTTGACTCTTTCTTCCAAATAAACAACACACCTGACACGCATCCCCTAACCCAATGGGAAGCACACAAATGTACAATTAGAGGGGAAATCCTAGCACTCACTGCCAAATGCAAACGACAGAGACATGACTACATTCAAGGATTAATAACCCAAATTAAAAATTTAGAAGCCACACATAAAAAGACATAAGCTGTACACTCCCTACAGGAACTCACATGAGTGAAATCCCTCTTACTGGATGAATTAAACCAAAGAGTAAGACGAAAATTTGCCCTGACACGTAAATTATTTTATGAACACGGTAAAAAAAATGGAGCACTTTTGGCCAGAGCTTTGCAGGCTAAAAAAAGCAGGCCATGTGATAAGACAAATCAAGAAGCCTGACGGCTCAGAAGCCACAAGTAACACAGATATAGCCTCGTGCTTTGAGCAATACTACCACAGTCTATACAATCTCCCACATCCAAAACTACCCCAAAACACCCTGAGACCTAGGAATACACTCATCAGAGGCTTCCTTAAACAGTATGCCCCCAAACCAATACCTCAGGATGTAGCCCAATTCCTCAAAAGCCCTTTTTTGGGAGATCAAAGCGATCGAGCAAATGAAAGCAGGAAAGAGCACGGGGTCGGATGGCTTCTCTGCTGTATACTACAAAACATTTAAAAACACCCTTACTACCCCCCTTTTATCCATTTTCAACTATCTCACCGTAACAAAAAACCTTCCACACCGTCTTCTAGAAGCCCACATAACTGCTACCAAAAGAAGGGAAAGATCACACTCTAGTCTCCAACTACCGCCCCATTTCTCTCCTCAACGTGAACGCCAATCTCCTTGCCTTCTCCCACTCATTCCATCGTTAATATCTACAGACCAAATCGGCTTCATCCCTGGCCGAGAAGCCAGAGACAATACTATCAAAGCCATCAACATTCACTCCTATCTAAACTCAACCAAGCAAAAGGGCTTCTTTATTTCACTAGATGAGGAGAAGGCATTCGACAGGGTGGCCTGGGACTACATGACTGAGACCCTGCGATCTCAGGGACAACATACTCAACCTGATTCTGATGCTCTACATGAGCCCTACAGCACGAGGGAAAGTCAATGGCCACCTGTCTAATGCCTTCCCCCTCAGAAATAGAACTTGCCAGAGTTGCCCCCTTTCACCACTTCTTTACAAACTCACTCTGGCACCATTTCTCAACCATCTCCGAATAATCCAAACATCAAAGGAATCTCAACCTCTAGACATGAATTCAAAGTTGCAGCTTTTGCTGACGGCATCCTACTTTCTCTCTCAGAACCCCAATTCACACACCCAAACTTACTGAAAGACTTTACACACTTCCAGAACATTTCCAACCTCAAAATCAATTTCGACAGATCCTACGCTCTAATAGGGCGTACACACGGTCGGACTTTGTTCGGACATTCCGACAACAAAATCCTAGGATTTTTTCCAACGGATGTTGGCTCAAACTTGTCTTGCATACACACGGTCACACAAAGTTGTCGGGAAATCCGATCGTTCTGAACGCGGTGACGTAAAACACGTACGTCGGGAATATAAACGGGGCAGTGGCCAATAGCTTTCATCTCTTTATTTATTCTGAGCATGTGTGGCACTTTGTCCGTCGGATTTGTGTACACACGATCGGAATTTCCGACAACGGATTTTGTTGTCAGAAAATTTTATCTCCTGCTCTCCAACTTTGTGTGTCGGAAAATCCAATGGAAAATGTCCGATGGAGCCCACACACGGTCGGAATTTCCGACAACACGCTCCGATCGGACATTTTCCATCGGAAAATCCGACCATGTGTACGGGGCATAAATGTCTCCCTACCAACAGAAACAGTATCCCATTGCCAAAACAACTTTCCCTTCACCTGGAAAACCAAAGCAATCACCTATTTAGGAATTCAACTTCCAACCTGTCTCTCTCATCTGTACGCACTGAATTTTTCCCCAATCCTGACCTCCTTCAAACAAGATCTACAAAGATGGGACAACCCCTCTTTTTCCTGGTTTGGAAGAGCAGCAATATTAAAAATGAATATCCTGCCGAGACTCCTATACATAATGCAGACCATACCTATCCGCCTACCACCCAACTTTTTCTCTATATTTAAAACCATATGCACAAAATTTTTATGGCGCAACAAACATCCACGCATAAAATATGAACACATGGTCCCCCTGACCTACATAAATACTACAGAGCATGCCTCTTCACTAGAATAGTGGACTGGAATATCCACGTGTCCACAAAACAATGGGTCAATTTGGAAGAATATGTCTCAGGCATCCCTTTGGCCATGGCACCCTGGTTACACCCCAAACTCATCAAGTAAAGCCACTAACCACGTACTTATAGGTCCCACTTTACGCTGCATCTATGAAACAAACAACAAGCAACTTCTTTCAACTTTACCAGGCCCCATGACCCCACTCCACTCCAATCCTGATTTCCCTCCATGCAATTTTTATCCTCCTCCTGGCCACACAAACATATCCTGTATAAATACTTTTTCCAAGGAGATACTTTCCTAACCCGTGAAAATCTAGCCCCACAAATGAAAGACCAGACATTTCCACAATGGACATACCTACAATTACAACTCTTTCTCTTAGACTCGAAACATAAGCTACACTGGACCCAACAACCCACTCCCATAGAATCATTTATGCTCTGAATCCACTCCACAAAGACACTAATGCAGCGTACACACGGTCGGACTTTTCAACCGGACTGGTCCGACGGACCGAGTCCTGCGGACAATCCGATCGTGTGTGGGCTTCATCGGACCTTCAGCGAACTTTTCCAGTCGAAAATCTGACCGACTTTAGATTTGGAACATGCTTCAAATCTTTACGTCGTAACTCCGCCGGACCCAGAAATCTGCTCGTCTGTATGCTAGTCCGACGGAAAAAAAACTACGCTAGGGTAGCTATTGGCTACTGGCTATCAACTTCCTTATTTTAGTCCGGTGTACATCATCACGTACGAATCCATTTTGGTGTGATCGTGTGTAGACAAGTCCGTTCATTAAAAAGTCTGTCAGAAGTCCGTCAAAAGTCTGTTGAAGGTCCATCGGAAAGTCCGTCGGACCAGTCCGGTCGAAAAGTCCGCCCGTGTGTACGCTGCATTAGTCTCCACCATTTACTCCCTACTTTTTGCTAACCACCCCACAAAACACAAAACATGCCACCTTTGGGAGAAAGAACTCTCATTAGATCTTAGGAATGACCAGTGAGAGCAAATCCTTAGCGATGCACATGCTGAATGCAGCTAAGCTATGTATCCCGGTCTTATGGGGCAAATCCAATGCCCCCTCAACTAAAGAATGGTTCCTGAGGCTCTATTAAATTGCTGAAATGGAGGAGATCCTAGCCATCTCCCATTAAAACATCTCCAAACACAACACCCGCTGGGCCTGTTGGTCCCACTTCAAGACCACTTCCGAGTACATCCAAATTATGAACCCACACAATACCTAAAATGATCCTCTATCTCGTCCTCCCATCGACCCCATAACACCTTGCTAAACATCAGGCAAATTGAAGGATCAAGGATGAATGGGCCAAAGCTCAGGGTCAAGTAGGAAGCCTTTGCCCCCCCCCCCCATTGTTGTGCAACAATACTTTGGTATTTTATAGAGAAAAGACAAAGATAAAAACTAAAATGTATCATTTTCCTTTTCATTATGTTGTTTCACTTAAAATATCTTTAACTTAAAAAAAAGGGGGTCAATTGAGAACTGGGCTTTTTGATAATGAAATCCTAAAATAATAAGAAAAGAATCCTTAGAACATATCTAAAGCCAAAAACAAAAGCTTAATATATTGCAGCTTACAAGTCCACAGATGTGGTGGCTGCATCCGTTTTCTTTTTTAGGGGCTTTTTTCCTTCTAATCTTGTTAATAACATACTTTCAGTCCCTTCATGTCTAGACTTATTTCTTCGTTGTGTTTATAGGGGCAGCCATGGTTATCATGCTGGACTTCAAACATATCTGCATATGTTCATCTTATTTACATGGCGAATTGATGGAACTAGTATTTTACACAATAAATCATAGACAAGAACATTGCATTCCTGGAAACCTATCAGGTAGTTTCTGCATGTGCTGAAAATGTTCTTATTCTGGAAAGTGAAAACAAATTTGGCCATCATATCTGAAGTCTGATATGCGTCAGCTGCTGTATCCCTCTTGCAGTTCCCACCTTGCTTCCCAGATTGGAAAGACAATTACCGCTGGTTAACAAATGTGTCCATTACAGGTGTCCTCAAGAGTCTTGAGAGGATTTTCTATCCTTCAAAAGTTTTGGCATAATAATGTCATGATGAGAGGGGGGACAACAAGATGGGGCAGTGGGCCTGGACTGCAGCAGTGGACCACTGGTCTTCACTATTGTAAAAGGTGTAGAACACTTATCTCAGTTTTTAAGATCTTCTTTTTTTTAAAAAAGGGAATTAGGGGTGGGAGGGACTCATTTTTTTTGCCTACTGACTGGCTTTAAAAGGTCTATGCTTTGAAAAAAAAGCACACTTCAAATTATGTCAGTTAAGGTGTAGCAAGTTTTTGGATTATGGGGGTGGAGGGGAGGGAACATTTTTAAGAATGGTGAGATACTTAAATGCAAAAGTGAATGATGGATGGCTTATAATATTTGGAAAATTAATAGTGGATTAGGATAAAGAAGAAGACAGACCATATGATCCAACACTTTTATGTGTGTGTGTGTGTGTGTGTGTGTGTGTGTTGGATTCCCCACTAGACATAATAGTGATCTACCATTTGGCAAGTGTATACACAATGGGGTATGTGGCAGCTGACACTCCTTGAAACTAGGAATATCAAAAGAGTGAAGACTAGAGTCACTGTCATGATGTAAGAAGAGGTTGCAATATTCTGGTCCTCTGTTTAAACAGATAACAATGATACATAGCATGCAGGCTTTTTTTCATAATAGGAAATGATGAGTTCTTAAAAAGCACAAACTGATTCTTAAAATGTGCAAACTTATTACAAAACCACATTTGCTGGAGTGTACTTTTCTTTTATTGCCTAACTACAAGTTTAATTCATAAAGGCTGATTCTGTGATACAAGCATGCAAGCTCAGGGACTTGGGAGCCACTTTCTATGGGTTATAGCAAAGATTCTCCTAAACAGACATATCAGAGAGCTAAAAAGTGATTTGTAACTGTTTCAAGGGGAAAATATACAAACCCCTCAAAAAATTCTATCACCAAATATAACAACCAGGTGGAGTCTATCCAGCATGTTCTTAACAAGCATTGATACCATTTAACCAATAATATGGTTATTCAGCGTTTTGTGGATGAGAGGCCTCCCATCTTTTTGGGGAGAAATAGATCATTTAAAGACCTTCTGGTCTCTAGTCATTTTTCCAGACAGGGCAGAGTGGACCCTGTTAGTTAATTAGCCAAAGGGACCTTTAAATGTGGGAGGTACCCCTACTGCAGGTTCATCAATGTGAATAAGGACATAATACTGCCAAACCATAAACACTTTGTATCTTGTCACTTCTTAAATGGTGAAACCATAGGATCGTTGCTTTATCGACCTGTGGTTGTAAGTCATATTCTGTTGGAAAAAAAACAAGATATAAATGTGGTGGAAAAGAATTAAAAGAATTATACCATCAGTATAAGGTTCACACCTTGAGATTTATGGTTTTGGCTAAGAAACACCGATCATCCAGAGGGGGTCATACAGATTGGACCATTTTACAGGTAGAGGCTGGGTGGATATAAAATTTAAAGGCCACACGACCCCCTTTTAACATACCAGTCTTGGTCCATTTCTAGAATAATCAAAAATGTCGGTCATGCTATGGAGGGGAATATACAATTCTAATGATTTTTGTTTATATGGACAAAAGCTTTTCTTGTGTCCTCTTTTTTTGGAAATTTGGTCTGTTATGCTTATTCATTGGATACCAGCCATTCATCTAGTAATAGTATGGATTCAAAATCACAGCCTATAACTACAATAGAAAAATAGGCAGAGATAGTGGCGCTAATTATAATTATTAGCACCACTATCTCTGCCTATTTTTCTATTATCGTTATAGGTTGTGATTTTGGATATTCTACACATTTTATTTAGGTGGCAGCTTTTCATCATATACTTTGTAGTACACACTATTTTTTCTTTGGCGCAGTGGTGGGAGAGGATATTAGGGGCGGCTATTTATATTACTTCACCAACATACCATTAATAGTATGGATTAGATTATGAGCCGCACATTAAGACACTGTTTTTTGTTTGTTTATTTATGTGATATACTGTATGTGTTATACTGCTTCTGTTTGTTTTTATTGTGTGTTTGGTTTGTTTTTATTTGATGTTTGATGTGTTTAATTCTTTTTTGTGTTTATGTATTTGGAGAGTTTCTCCTCTTGTAGATTCTTTTTTGTGGTTTGCTTTTTGATGTAGTCATTGTTTGATTTGCGAGTAGGTGGAACCCTTTGTGCTTGGGTATCCCAATAGGGTTCTCCCATGCCTCCCAACCTGTGTCCTAGCATCCTTATATCTATCCTTCATAGTGTTTCCCTTTGTGGGAACAGGCTGCTTTGGTCCCCATGGATCAGCAGACAAGGTTGTCCAAAAAAGGTTTTTTAATCGAAAATGGTCACATCACAAGGGGGGTGCAACGTTTCGGGGCCGCGCAGGACCCCTTCGTCAGGCAAGTGATGGGGTGCACAGTGAAATACAACATATATATAGTGGTCACCAATAATGAGAACAACAAGTGTAGAGTGAGAGAATTAGTCCCCTCCCATTGACGTCAATCTGACGTCAGAATCCCGCCAGGATCATTTAAAATTAATAGTTTGTATAGATACTGTATAATCATAACAATACTGGCAAGCCTACAATGATATAATACAATACCAAGTTGCGTAAGTAACTGTCATAAATCGTGTGCGATCGGCAAGGATTGTCGATTCTGCCCGCTCGGGGTACACTGTTTTCTATGACCCAGCGACTGTCAGTCAGCTGGAGGTCCAGGGAGCCAATAGCATGTGTAGCGCATGCGCCCGGCTTGCTGGCAACCACTGGATACGAAGGACGCCTGGCAGCGGGGCCGCCGTCGTCACGGAAACCCGTGACGTGCGGCCGACGCCACGTATGGTAACCAAGGGGAGGAGGGAGCGAACCGGGAGAGGAGAGAGGGAAAAGGAAAAGCGATAAAGCGGGGAAGAGCAAGTGCTGAAAGAAATAGCGTGTAGGTGGGGAGTGAAGGAAAGAGATGCCATGACAAGAACAAAAGAATAAAGCAAAAAGGAAAGAAAAGTAAATTAGAACGGAATAGAGCGTATGAGAGCGACATGTCATAGCAAACATGTCAGGGTAAAAGAGGAAAAAAAACATACAAGGGGGGAAGGAAAGAAGAAGGGGAAAAAAAGTGGGGGAAAAAAGGGGGGGGGAGAAAAGAGAGGAAAAAATAAAATCAAATAGATGGAATATAGTGAATAGATCACAGTGTGCAAGGGAATATAGGACAAGTAACAGTGTGTAGGGCAGGGAACAATATTCAAAATAAAAAATAAAAAATAAAAAAATAAAAAATAATAAATAAAAATAAAAATAAAAATAAAAAATAAAAAATAAAAAATAAAAATAAAAATAAAAATGAAAATAAAAAATAAGAAATAAAAAAATAATAAAATAAAAAAGGGAAAAGAAAAGGAAAAAGGGAAGAAAAAGGAAAGAGGGAGAAAAGGAAAAAAGCAGAAAGAAAAAGGAAGAGAGAAAAAAAAGGAAAAAAGAAAGGAAAAAAGAAAGGAAAAAAGGAAAAAAAGGGAAAAAAAGGAGAAAAAAAGGAAAAAAAGGAAAAAAAGGAAAAAAAAGGAAAAAAAGGGAAAAAAGGAAAAAAGAGAAAAAAAGAAAAAGAAAAAAAGGAAAAAGGGAACAGAGGCAAAAAGGGGGAAAAAAGGAAAAAGGAAAAGGAAGAAAAAAAGGAAAATGAGGGGAAAGGAAAGGGGAAAAGAAAGGGGAAAAGGAAAAAAAGAGAAAAAAAGGAAAGAAAAAAAGGGGGAGAAAAAGGAAAAAGGAAAAAAAAGAGAAAAAAAGGGAAAAAGGAAAAAATGTCCTCCTGGACATTTTAATTCTATTGAGAACTACATCAGGACGATTAAACATGATGTGTCCCACAAAAACTCAAATAGAACATACACCAATTTGAATTCCGATGAATTTGCTGCACTTAAATCACTTAAAGATGATAAGAACATTATTATCAAACCCGCCGATAAAGGCGGAAGTATTGTCATTATGGATTACAGTGATTACAGCAAGGGCATGCTCTCCCTGCTGGCCGACTCCACTAGCTACACAGTATTGAGTAGGGATCCATCTGAAAGCGCCAAGAATACCTTATTACATCTAATCAACATAGGGCGATCGGGCGGTTGGCTGACCGATGAAGTGGCCAATTTCCTTTATAATGACCACCCCCGTATGCTTGTCATCTATGGATTACCTAAGATCCATAAAGGCACCACACCATTGAAGTTTCGACCCATAGTATCTGGTACGGGGGCCATCACTCAACCATTGGCTCAAGTCATTGATTTCTACTTGCAGCCCATTGTCAAAGATTTACCTGCCTACACACGTGATACGAGTGATTTCCTTGAGAAGCTAAGACCCTTCCATACCTTTCAGAACAATTGGAAATTTGCTACGATGGATATATCTTCCCTATACACTTGTATACCAAACTCTGCCGGCCTGCGGGCCGTTGAACACTTCTGTTCTAAACATAACCTCCCTGAGGTACCATGTGGATATATCCTCGAGTGTCTTGAATTTATTCTTACGAATAACCACTTTAAGTTTGAAGGAAGGACATTCACACAAATACGTGGCACGGCCATGGGGAGCTCAGCAGCACCCTCGTTTGCCAATCTATTCGTGGGTTACCTTGAAGAACGACACATCTACCCATCCCCCCTCTTTCACAAGCATGTTATAAAATGGATGAGGTACATCGACGATATTTTCCTTATTTGGTCAGGAAGTAGTGATGAGTTCAGTACATTTGTAGACTTTTTGAACAGTATTTTTCCAGGAATTGTATTCAATCCCGAATTCTCCTGTGAACGTATTCCATTCCTTGATGTGCTCATCACCAACAACCATGGCACCATCACAACATCCTTATACTCAAAACCCACTGATAGAAACACCTTGCTCCACTTTCAGAGTGCACATCCCGAACACCTACGCAGAAATCTACCCATCTCGCAATTTGCCAGGGTACTACGCATTTGCTCCGATGAGGAGGACAAAAAACAGCAACTCGAGATTATGTATAACAAATTCTTAGAGCGCGGGTACCCCACGATGGTACTTGACCAAGCTCTGGACAAAGCCCAGAAAAGACGGATCAGAACCCCCAACCCTGTCACCGGTCCATTGTTCGTACACACGTTCAATCAAGGGTCTGGCATGATCAAACACGCCATTGAACACAACCGTAATATTCTATTATCTGATAGATCCCTGGGACCCACTACGAAGGCCAGGCCCATGATAGTATATAAACGGGGTAGAACGCTGCGTGACCATCTCATACAAGCTGATCCCAGACATAAGTACATCAAGACATTACCCAAAATCTCGCTGAAAACAGGTTGCTACAGATGCTACAACTGCAATGTGTGCAACTCACTCATCTGCGGCACATATTTCACACACCCACGTATGGGTAAACGTTACCCGATACGTGAATACTATAACTGCAATACCGATTTTTGTGTATATGTGCTGAAATGCCCCTGTACATTATCATATGTGGGTAAGACTGTTGGCCCGTTTAAGAAAAGATTCCAGAAACATAGAAGCGACATCAGGGTCGCCCTGGCCAAAACCGAAAAGGGTGAACAGGCTGATCCCAACAAACCGGTGGCATTACACTTTGTAACAGCTAAACATCAAACACATGAGCTCCGTGGAATGGTGATTGAGCACATCAAACCTCCCCATAGAGGAGGGGACCGAAATCTGTTACTTCTCCGCCGTGAGGCCTATTGGATTTATACCTTGGGCACGGTACACCCTGGGGGACTCAATACTAACTTGTCGTTTACATGCTTTATTGATGATTGTCTCACATGTATGTTTTCTTTTCCATCCAGGATATGGTTATCAGTATGATGTAAAATGTGCAATCATGATATTGGTCTAGCAATTACTCATCGGATGTTTATTTACCTTGTATGTTTATATATACCTGGTACTACTCTCCCCTTTGGGGATCTTTTTCTGCTTTTTCTGCTTTCTCATTTCTTTTATATATCTGGCATTTATCAGTGGTAATCATCCAGCGGGCACTCTGACCGTTTTTGTATTATTGTATTTATGACAATGAGTCTGGTACCGTATTCCCAATTACAATTTTGGGCATTATCCAGCTAAACTACATTTACTGGGCATTATTTAGCCCTCGGGCTCCCGCTGGCAATCACATTTGATATCCCCAGAGTCTTTCTTTCCCTTTTCTCCTCTCCTCTCTCCCCCGTTCCCCCCCCCCACCCCCCACCCCTCTTTTTTCACCTTCTCCGCACTCCCCCCTTTTTTTCCCCTTCCCCTCGGTTTCCCTTCTCCCCCCCTTTCTTCTTAGCCCCTCCCCCCCCTTTTGGTTATTTCCCTTATCCTTCTTTCCCCTTTTTTTCCCCTTTTTTCCCTTTTTTTCTTTTTTTCTTTTTTTCTTTTTTCTTTTTTTCCTTTTTCTTTTTTCTTTTTTCCTTCTTTCCTTTTTTCTTTTTTTCCTTTTTTCCCTTTTTCCCTTTTTTTCCTTTTTTCCCCTTTTTTTTCTCTTCCTTTTCTTTTTTCCTTTTTCCCTTTTTTTCTCTTTTTTTTCCTTTTTCCTTTTTCTCCCCCTTTTTTTCTTTCCTTTTTTTCTCTTTTTTTCCTTTTCCCCTTTCTTTTCCCCTTTCCTTTCCCCTCATTTTCCTTTTTTTCTTCCTTTTCCTTTTTCCTTTTTTCCCCCTTTTTGCCTCTGTTCCCTTTTTCCTTTTTTTCTTTTTTTCTCTTTTTTCCTTTTTTCCCTTTTTTTCCTTTTTTTTCCTTTTTTTCCTTTTTTTCCTTTTTTTCTCCTTTTTTTCCCTTTTTTTCCTTTTTTCCTTTCTTTTTTTCTTTTTTTTCTCTCTTCCTTTTTCTTTCTGCTTTTTTCCTTTTCTCCCTCTTTCCTTTTTCTTCCCTTTTTCCTTTTCTTTTCCCTTTTTTATTTTATTATTTTTTTATTTCTTATTTTTTATTTTCATTTTTATTTTTATTTTTTATTTTTTATTTTTTATTTTTTATTTTTATTTTTATTTATTATTTTTTATTTTTTATTTTTTATTTTTTATTTTGAATATTGTTCCCTGCCCTACGCACTGTTACTTGTCCTATATTCCCTTGCACACTGTGATCTATTCACTATATTCCATCTATTTGATTTTATTTTTTCCTCTCTTTTCTCCCCCCCCCCTTTTTTTCCCCCACTTTTTTTCCCCTTCTTCTTTCCTTCCCCCCTTGTATGTTTTTTTTCCTCTTTTACCCTGACATGTTTGCTATGACATGTCGCTCTCATACTATTCCGTTCTAATTTACTTTTCTTTCCTTTTTGCTTTATTCTTTTGTTCTTGTCATGGCATCTCTTTCCTTCACTCCCCACCTACACGCTATTTCTTTCAGCACCTACACTTGCTCTTCCCCGCTTTATCGCTTTTCCTTTTCCCTCTCTCCTCTCCCCGTTCGCTCCCTCCTCCCCTTGGTTACCATACGTGGCGTCGGCCGCACGTCACGGGTTTCCGTGACGACGGCGGCCCCGCTGCCAGGCGTCCTTCGTATCCAGTGGTTGCCAGCGAGCCGGGCGCATGCGCTACACACGCGGCGCCATGCTATTGGCTCCCTGGACCTCCAGCTGACTGACAGTCGCTGGGTCATAGAAAACAGTGTACCCCGAGCGGGCGGAATCGACAATCCTTGCCGATCGCACACGATTTATGACAGTTACTTACGCAACTTGGTATTGTATTATATCATTGTAGGCTTGCCAGTATTGTTATGATTATACAGTATCTATACAAACTATTAATTTTAAATGATCCTGGCGGGATTCTGACGTCAGATTGACGTCAATGGGAGGGGAGGGGACTAATTCTCTCACTCTGCACTTGTTGTTCTCATTATTGGTGACCACTATATATATGTTGTATTTCACTGTGCACCCCATCACTTGCCTGACGAAGGGGTCCTGCGCGGCCCCGAAACGTTGCACCCCCCTTGTGATGTGACCATTTTCGATTAAAAAACCTTTTTTGGACAACCTTGTCTGCTGATCCATGGTGTGCTGGCGAAGATATACTTCTGTTTGATGCTTCCAGAACCCAACTGGTAATCGTTACAGCACCCGTTAATGCTCTATGCCGTTTACCCGGGAACGTGTGCGACTGGAATATTGAATTGTTTGCTTTGGTCCCCAAACACTTTTTATGACAATACCATGCATATAAGCCTTTAAAATTAGCACTTTTGATTTCTCCCATAGACTTTTAAAGGGTGTTCCACGGCTTTCGAATTTGCCACGAACACACCAAATTGTTCGCTATTCGGCAAACAGGCGAACACCCGATGTTCGAGTCGAACTTACGTTCGACTCAAACATCAGGTTCATCCCTTTTAGGGATACATGGTACATATTCATATTTTTATGTTTTTGGTTATAGGTCTACAGCCTATTTCTAGGTGGTCTGGGACTTTAATCTCATTGACATTTATACATTTGGTTTTAGTAATAGTAAAAAGGTCAGGTCTGAGCATATAGGCAAAATTTACAAAATAATCTGTGAGTGACTGAGGACAAAGAGAAGGCACGTGTATTAAATACCTTCTTCAGCTCTGTGTAAACAAAGGAGCATGGGGGAGCTCATGTCCATAATGAAGAGGCAATTGATACAGACCCAAATGATCCACAATGGCTCAAAATTGATATGGTCCAGAAATATTACATAACACAGACAATAATATAGACAATAATAAGACAGCATAAAGGTGAATAAATCACCTGAACCGGATGACATACACTCACAAATCCTAAAAGAATTGAGCTCTGTCATTTCAAAGCCATTGTTTATAATTTTTAGACACTATTTAATGACTGGGATAGTACCACTGAATTGGTGTAAGGCCACTGTGGTGTCTATATTTAAAAAGGGATCAAAGTCTTTAACAAGTAATTATAAATCTGTTAATTTAACTTCTATGGTTTGGAAGATCCCGGAGAGTATATTAAAAAACCACATAGATGAGTTCTTGCTGAAAAAAACAAACATTTTAAGCAACAGACAGCAATGATTCATGAAAGACAGAAGTTGTCAGACAAGGAGTGTCTGTGGATGTAATATACTTGGATTTTGCAAAAGCATTTGACACAGTTCCCCACACATGGCTAATGTGTAAGGTCAAGTCTACAGGACTGGAAAAATCGGTTTGTAAATGGATAGAAAACTGGCTAAAAGACTGTATTCAGAGAGTAGTGGTGAATGATTTATACTCTGAATGGTCTAGGGTTGTTAGTGGTGTACCCCAAGGTTCAGTGTTGGGACCCTTACTTTTTAATACATTTATAAATGGTATAGGGTCTGGGATTAAAAGTGCAATTTCAGTCTTTGCTGATGACACCACGCTATGCAGTGGAATAGCATCCTTACAGGATGTCTCCAACTTACAAGCCAACCTCAATGCACTGTTTAATTGGGCATCTAGGTGGCAAATTAGGTTTAATGTTGATAAATATAAAGTTATACACTTGGGGGCTAAGAATATGCATGTATCATACATACTAGGGGGGGTACAACTGGGGGAGAAGGATCTGGGTGTTCTGGTAGATTATAAGCTTAATAATGACACGCAATGCCAAGCAGCAATTTCCAAAGTGAGTAAAATCCTTTCTTGTACTAAGAAAGGTATGGACTGGAGAGAGAGAGAGAGAGAGAGAGAGAGAGAGAGAGAGAGAGAGAGAGAGAGAGAGAGAGAGAGAGAGAGAAAGAGAGATCATTTTGCCCCTGTACCCCTGTACAATTCAATAGTTATACCTATGCAGTTCAGTTTTGGGCACCAATTCACAAAAAAAAATTGGGGAACTGGAGAAAGTGCAGAGAAGGGCAACCAAACTCATAAGAGACATGAAGTAGCTCAGCTATGAGGAAAGATTAGAGGAACTGAATGTATTCTCTCTTCAGAAGAGGAGATTAAGGGGGATATGATCAACATGTATAAATACATAGGTGGTCCATATAGTGAACTTGGAGTTGCATTATTCACTTTAAGGTCATCACAAAGGACAAGGGGGTATGCTTTATGTCTGTAAACACACACACATCCCTGTTCTGTTCTGTAAGGAGTGACAGATTGTGAGTTCCTAATAGCTAGGAACAACGATCTGTCATTTCCTCTAGGTCAGTCCCCTCCCCCTACAGTTAGAAACACACACAGGGAACACAGTTAACCCCTTGATCACCGCCTAGTGTTAACCCCTTCCCTGCCAGTGACATTTTTACAGTAATCAGTGCATTTTTATAGCATTGATCGCTGTATAAATGCCAATGGTCCCAAAAATGTGTCAAAAGTGTCCAATGTGTATGCTGTCCAATGTCGCAGTCCAAATAAAAATCGCAGATCTCGGCCATTACTAGTAAAGAAAGTAATAATAATAAAAATGCTATAAATCTATCCCCTATTTTGTAAACACTATAACTTTTGCACAAACCAATCAATATACGCTTATTGCAATTTTTTTTACCAAAAATATGTAGAAGAATACATATCGGCCTAAACTGTGAAAAAAAATAGCTTTTTTTTTAAAAAAAAAATGGGTATATTTATTATAGCAAAAAGTACAAAATATTGTGTTTTTTTCCATAATCGTCGCTTTTTTTTTGTTTATAGCGCAAAAAATAAAAACCGCAGAGGCAATCAAATACCACCAAAAGAAAGCTCTATTTATGGGAAAAAAAGGACGTCAATTTTGTTTGGGTGCAGCGTCGCTTGACCGCACAATTGTCAGTTAAAGCGACGTAGTGCCGAATCACAACGTTTCCTCATCTGGGTTATACTCTTCACATAGAGATTGATGGTATGCATGATAAGATGATTTGTGTGATATATGTACAATACGAGTGCGTGTGTGTTTAAGTCTGTTGTTTTGAGAATGGCACAAAAATAAAGATTCACAAAGTCTGCTGCTTCAGTGTTTTTAGATCTTTTTGTCAAATGTTACTGTGGTATACTGAAGTATAATTACAAGCATTTCATAAGTGTCAAAGACTTTTATTGACAATTACATGAAGTTTATACAAAGAGTCAATATTTGCTTGTTGATCCTTTCTTTTTCAAGACCTCTGCAATTCACCCTGGCATGCTGTCAATCAAATTTTGGGCCACATCCTGACCAATGGCAGCCCATTCTTGCATAATGAATGTTTGGAGTTTGTCAGAATCTGTGGGGGTTTTTTTGGTTCAGAGCAAAAACAAAGATAGGTAGTGCTGTTGCTGGTTAAGAATAATTAAGATACAAATGTCCTCTGGGAAAATAGGGAGCTTGTGGACAATGACACAGTATGATTTTAAAAGAAAGATGAACAAAAACCTTTTGTATGGACTAAAAACAAATAGAACAAGTAAACTAAAATATGAGTCCAATTAACAATCAGTGAAATAAAGTTCAATTGAAGTCCAGAACAAAACGGTAAATTCTTCTATGTGATGAGGTGAAGAAAAATAGAAGATAACTGTGTGGTGAACTGCTTACCAGAACGTAAGCCAAGTCAGGCAGATGGCTTAAAACCCAGCCCAGGCCTTTAGGAGCGCTCCAAAGTGGGCAGAATCCCTCGCGCTCATGCAGCAGAACGGGTCCACATAGGGTTTAATCAGATAAAAATACAAAGACCATAGCGTGATACTGACATAAAAATATTAAATCAAAAAGGAAAAAATTGTGTTCACACAAATAATCATGAAAATCATAAATGCACCCTGAATGCGTAGCAAATACAGGGACGTGAAAAATTTACAGACTATGTGGTATCTGTGGACATAGAAAATTAAATCACCAACGTTTTACTGAAACTTGCTTCTGGTCTCCCTGGTGGCAGCCCTGACAGACCCTGATACTTGCTTCTGGACTATTATGGACCATACAATGTCATATTGAGATTTGAGCCTGTGAACAGCCTGCCAGGACGGGATCGTGGTGACTCCGCCAAGGTTTCGTTTTGGGCTATTTCCAGTCAATCTTCTGGTGAGCAGGAACCCCTATGGGTCCAATCAAGTTTATACTCTGGGTTACACAGAGACAGTAAGCCTACCGCTGATTATATCCTCACTAGTTTACCATCTGGTAAGCGGCCTCTTGTGTCTGTGCACCGGGTGTTTTTTCTGTTTTTGGCTTTTTTGTCTGCTTGTCCAACGTTATTTTCTGGTAAACAGATATACTTGGTGCTTTACATCTCATTTCCAAGGACACTATTCATTGCATGTTGCATGTCACTATTTTTCACGTCCCTGTATTTGCTACGCATTCAGGGTGCATTTATGATTTTCATGATTATTTGTGTGAACACAATTTTTTCCTTTTTGATTTAATATTTTTATGTCAGTATCACGCTATGGTCTTTGTATTTTTATCTGATTAAACCCTATGTGGACCCGTTCTGCTGCATGAGCGCGAGGGATTCTGCCCACTTTGGAGCGCTCCTAAAGGCCTGGGCTGGGTTTTAAGCCATCTGCCTGACTTGGCTTACGTTCTGGTAAGCAGTTCACCACACAGTTATCTTCTATTTTTCTTCACCTCATCACATAGAAGAATTTACCGTTTTGTTCTGGACTTCAATTGAACTTTATTTCACTGATTGTTAATTGGACTCATATTTTAGCGCGGTTTACTTGTTCTATTTATTCTATTGGTGTGCCCCACTTATAACCGCAGCTTATTGAATTCTATTTTATGATACTTGTATCAAGGAGTCATTCTATTCCTATTCACATTTTTTTCACTGGTATTTATTTTTCCAAGCGCAATTTTGTTTGTTTCTATGGACTAAAAACAGTCTGTTATCCAGGGCAAGCCTTTCAGGGAAGCGTGAAGCAGGCTCCACACATGAAAGAAATAAACAAAAGAGAAGCGCCTCCGGATCAGGATCAGTTAAAAGACTTTAATATACAAAACGAATATGTCCACTTACATAGATAAAAGGCAAGTAGAGCACAGATACTCCTCGAGTAGTGATGTCCTAGTGTGAGTAGCCTGTTTATCAGATCTGTCCATAGGAGAGAGGAGTGACAGTCCCGTCCGGCAGGATGTGTGGGTTCTGTCCCAGGGATGAAAAGGAGGCTTGGCTCAGATGAGCTGTGGAACGCAGGCCTCTGGCGTGGTGACACCACTATCAATGCGTTGACGTTTTGGCGCATGCGCACTGTGTATTACAGGCACGTGCCTTCCTCAAGCATAATGGATGAAGGCTCATAGAAGCCTTATATGTGCTCACGAATGGAGCCATCTAGTGGAGATTACGTACTACAACACAACCTGAATAGAGGGACTCCAGCAACAGAAGTTAAAAAATATATATAGATCAAATGCAAAGGGATTGTGAAAATAAAAAACAAATTGAGATCTAATGAGAGAAGTGTATATATGCTGTCATCTATGGGACCATGGTATACAGACGACGGCATATTTGTTATCTTTTGGAACTAAAAATGGTATGATCAAATAAATATAATTATAAAAACAAAAATTGTGTAACATAATGGAATATATGAAAAATGAATAAATGAAAAAAAACTTTTTTTAGTGGTGGAGTCAGTATAGAAGAATCTCATAACTAGGTCATCATAAGATGTGTGAGGGGGAATATTTTCAAAACCTGGGCAGTGAACATTAAAAATAACTGATTGTTGAATAAAAATGAGGTAGAGGGGAAAAGGGAAAACAAGATAGATATAAATCTATCGTGGGCTGAATTCCCTATATATATGTGTGTGCATTGAAAAGTATTACATTAACTAGAGTATAGTAAAAGCTAAAGATAATAAGCATACATGTACACAACTCTAGTTTCCCAATGATAAAAAAATATATATATATATAAAAAAAATATATATATATATACTAAAAACTCGGGATGGGGGAGAGGGGAATACTAGGGAAGAAATAAAAAACAATCATAAGTCATGATAGGATCGTAGATAACTCCAGAGTCTCGTTAATTCCCCCAGGTGACAGAGTATCGAGGGAATATATCCAATAGGTTTCCCGTTCACACAGCCTGAAAAACCTTTCTGCTTCAGAGAGATTTTTCGGCATTTGTTCTAAGACCCAGACTTTCAGGCCATGGGTGGAGCCTTTTTGGCATTTTGAGAAATGGCGGGGGACACTATGTTTATCTTTCCCTTCCTTGATCTTCCTGCAATGTTCGCCAAATCTTTGTCTTAAGGGGCGAATTGTACAGCCTACGTATAGTAGGTGACAGGGACAATAGAAACAATAGACTACAAAATCAGATGAGCAGTTGTAGAACTCACTGATGTCATAGGTCTTGCCCTTAGTCAATAAATGTTTCTGGCCATGTTCTACAAAATCGCAAGTTTTGCCTTGTAGTGGAAGTAAGCATAGCCGTGGACTGGACTGTATGGACAGGGGTTTCAGCTTGCTAGGGGCAATTTTGTTTTTAATATTGGGTGCTCTCCTGTAAGTTACTGTAGGGAGTTTGGGTAGAAGGGTTTTTTGGTGGGGATCCTCTAGAAGTATTGGCCAATGCTTCTTAAGAATAGTTTCTATTTTTTTGTGATCACGATGGAATCTAGTGATGAAGCGAATTGACTGATCAGTAGCTTATTTTTTGCTCTGTAGGGGAGTATCTGATAGATAGTATGTGTATGCTTCTTGGATGAGTGATTCAGGATATCCCTTATCCCTCAGTTTGGCACTGAGCACACTACTTTCCTTGATGAAATCTAGATGGTTTGTACAGTTGCATTTAAGGTGACAAAATTGCCCTCTTGGAATATTATTCTTCCACTTGTGGTAGTGGCAACTTTTGTAATGCAACAATGAATTGCCAGCAGTGGGTTTAGAGTAGTTTCTGGCGTGTATGGTGTCACCATCATGATATAGCTTCAAATCCAAAAATGTCAATTTTTCTGCATCGGAAACATGAGTAAATTTTAGGCCGTGGGGATTATTGTTGCAGTGATTGACAAATTCTAATGTATCCTGAGAGGAACCACTCCAGATGATAATAATATCATCTATGTATCTACCATAGTATACAAGATACCTAGAGTAGGGATTGTTGTCCCATATATACTTGTGTTCCCAGAGACTGATTGCCAGATTAGCATACGAGGGGGCAAAATTGGCACCCATCGCAGTGCCTTGAACTTGTACATAAAATTGATTGTCAAAGGCAAAATAATTATGTTCAAGACAAAATTCAGTACAGTCCAAAATGAATGCAGCTTGTCTATCATTCATATACTGGTCTTGGAACAGAAAGTGACGGAGAGCTGCAAGTCCAAAATTATGTGGGATAGATGTGTATAAGGAGCTAACGTCCAATGACAACCAGGTGTAATCAACATTCCAAGAATACGGTTTAAGTAACTCCAAAAGGTGGGTACCATCCCTGATGTAGGACTGGAGGCCCTGAGCTAATGGCTGGAGATAGTGGTCTATATATTTGGAAATCCCTGAAGTTAGGCTATCCATGGCTGCTATTATGGGCCTACCAGGGGGATTGGCCAGGCTTTTATGGACCTTGGGGATGTGGTAGAAATACAGAGTATGGTAAAAATCTTTAATTAGGAATGAAGCTTCAGATTTTTCTACGATATGGGATTTTGTTGCCCTTTCTATTAGGAGATTTATTTCCAATTTGTACTCAGGGAGGGGATCCTTAGTTAGTTTCCTGTATGTGGAGGTGTCCGCTAGAAGATGATATACTTCTTGCATGTAATTATCTCGGTCCATAATGACAACCCCTCCTCCCTTGTCTGCTGTCTTGACAATTAGATTCTCATTGTCAGCGAGGGATTTTAGGGCTTGGTATTCTAGGGGAGTACGTTTCCCTAGATTTGGATTACATGGAGATGGATGGGAGCATAGTTTTTTCATGTCAGCAAATACCATGTTGTAAAATGTTATTATATGTGGACCTTTGGACTTATATGGATAAAAAATGGATTTGGGTTTTAAAGAGGAATGTTGCACTGGTGGTGACGTGGATAAATGTTGTGTATAAAGATCCAGATTGGAAATAGTACTATCTATATTGAATTCCTCAAGTTGTTCCATCATGTCTGTATCAAAACTGAACTCAACAGATGTAGTCCGTGATGGGGTGGATACATCAGTATGAAGGGTCTTAGTGGCCTCAGGTTGTTTAGTCTTTTGAATATCAAAGAATCTTTTCAATGTGAGATGTCTTATGTATTTATTCAGATCTTTAAATAACACATATGGGTCTGGCTTGGAAGTAGGGGCAAAATTAAGGCCCCTACTGAGTAATGTAGTTTCTGGAGGGGAAAGAACATCTTTGGAAAGATTAAAAATCTTTATAGTTTCTGAAGTTTGCAATGATTTGTTCTTCTGCCTGTGTTTTCCCCCTCTACAGCCTCTTCATCGTGTTTTCTTTTTTGCGGAGCAGCTGAAGAGGGTTTCATCACTAAAAAAGAAGGATGACTAGCCAAAGGGTGGTGACCCGTATCTACCGGTAATTGAGATCCAAAGCTGAGGAGACTGTGGTTGGCAATAGGGCAAGAAAGTGTAGGATGGATCTTGTGTTGGGTAGAGGGTGTAGCATTGGATCTAGAGATGGCTATAACTTCTATAGAAGAAGAAGGAGCACTAGTTCTGTTGTTAACAGGTTCCACACATGGTGGAGGCTGTGATATCAATGCTAAATCGGGATAGGAAACAATCGCTGAGTTTTTTTTAGACAAAGTGGTAGAATGAATGTATTGAGATTGTTGGGGCTCAGATGTACTAGATGAAATGAGAGATGGAGTAATCACTCAATTCCTATTATAGAATTTTAGTAAATCCCTACATAGTTTGCTCTGTCCCGTATTGGTATCCCCATATAATGTGTTCTCATGATGAGCTTTTTTGGTGGTCATGTTGTGGGGAGTATTGGGTCTCAACTTTTGTAATTTCTTTGGGCGATGTGGCTTGGAGATGTGTGATGGGGACATAATGAAGGGTGGGGTGCAGTGGATATGGGCAAAGAGAGGAGAGATGGAATGTTGGTAGTATTTTGAGATTGAGAGGATATGGGCAAAGAGAGTAGAGATGGAATATTGGAAATGTTCTGAGACTGAGGTTGAGGTCCATGACGTGGATGCAAATGGGGTGGGTGCGGTATTGGGGATTTGATCATCTTGAGGATTGACAACAAGTTCTCAATGGGATTAAGGTCTGGGGAGTTTCCTGGCCATGGATCCACGATTTCAATTTTTGTTCCCGAAGCCACTTAGTTATCACTTTTGCATTATGGCAAGGTGATCCATCATACTGGAAAAGGAATTTTTCATCACCAAACTGTTCTTGGATGATTGGGAGTTGCTCTCGGAGGATGTTTTTGTACCATTCTTTAGTCATGGCTGTTCTCTTAGGCAAAATTGAGAGTGAGCCCACTCCGTTGGCTGAGAAGAAACCCCACACATGAATGGGCTACGGATGCTTTACTGTTGGCATGACACAGGACTGATGGTAACGCTCACCTTTTCTTCTCTGGACAAGGTTTTTTTCCAGATGTCCCAAACAATCGGAAAGGGGATTCATTAGAGAAAATTACTTTACACCAGTCCTCAGCAATCCAGTCCCTGTACCTTTTGCAGAATATCAGTCTGTCCCTGATGTTTTTCCTGGAGAGAAGTAACTTCTTTGCAGACCTTCTTGACACCAGACCATCCTCCAAAAGTCTTCTCCTCACTCACACCTGCCTTCTGCCATTCCTGAGCAACCTCTGCACTGGTGGTGTCCCAATCCCGCACCTAAATAAACTGTAGGAGATGGTCCTGCTGGACTTTCTTGGGCACCCTAAAGCCTTTTTCACAAATGCAGTGGAATTATTTTCTTATGGGATTAAGTTCATTTTCGTGGCAAAGAGGGACTTTGCAATTAATTGAAATTCATCTGATCACTCTTCATAACATTCTGGAGTATATGCAAATTGCCTTCATAAAAACTGAGGCAGCAGAATTTGTGAAAATTAATATTTGTGTCATTCTAAAAACTTTTGGCCACGGCTGTAGGTGTATATATGTATACATGTGCATGTTTGTGTGTATGTATATATGTGTATGTATGTACAATACATCTGTACATGTATATGTAAGTATATACTGTATGTGTATGCAATATTCTATATGATCTCCTGCGGGTCATAATCAGAGTCCAAAACTCTTGTGTACTCTGATTAAAGGATAAGCTCACCTTTAGGAGCATGTCGGGAATAACTTGAGGATAATAGGCCTCTCTGAATCATTTACTCCCAGCTCTTTGCAGGAGATTTGTGCCACACGCATTCTGGAAGCCCTGGGAATCATGCGTGGTAGAAAGAGCTCATTGCCTGGGATCTCCCTTGAATGACTGATGCTCCCCCCATCCTGTTATTGTCTGCTATCTCAACTGCTCAGACAGAGTGGCCATCTTGTGGTCCTTTCGCAACTCTAAAACCCTTCAACTGGATGGCCATAAACTTCTCATGTTCGCGGACTATTCCCAAAACGTATCTTGGAGAAGGAAGGCTTTTCAACCTATCTGAGCGGCCCTTTTTCAGATAGGGGTTAAGTTCACTTTGGCCTACTCTGCAACACTTCGTTTCACCGATTCTTTGGGTGAGCCTAAATCTTTCTCGCATAGGAGGCAACTCATTATTTTCAGACATACCTCAAAATGCCATTGGAGCCTCTTTTGCCTACCGTTTCCCCTCGCCCACCTGGTCCCAGGGATCAACGTAGCCTGAGGAAAGACCCTCTGAAGAGGCCCGATTATTCTAACTCAAGCAGCAATTAGCTTTGTTGACATCTATGCAAGCTACCTCATACAGCTGGAGCTTCTCTGTATGCCTTTTGTTGACTATTTTGCTTCTTATTTCATTTGGATGGTCCCTCACCCTTAGCCCATTGCCAGCCTTTGTGCATTGTTGTCTAATTATGACTTGTTTGCTCTTTTTTTTATTACAGCTTTATTAGGGATTGCTCACTCTATCTCTCTTAGCCTTGTGCTGGGTACATGTCGGATGACCTTTCCATCTAATGCACCCCCTCGGGTGTTCTCCTAGCTCAAATGTCAGCAGGCAAGTGTTTTTTTGCATCTCCAGTAATGCTGTCCACTTATTGGTGGTACACATGTGGAAGTAAGAGAAGTCAACTCTATGCTTAGTATGTTTTTGTGTTAGTTTGTTATTCCATTTTAACTCCTGTTGGGTCGGTTATTTCCCTAAACCCTATTTCTTAGGAGGCAAGCACCCTTTTACATGTCTTAGGTTACTAGGTGGCACTTGGGTGGAGTCATTTTCCTCTCCTTCTGAACCTAATTGTAACCCCTCTATCATACATACAAGACCTCTGGCCTTTAACACCAGCCTAACATGAGAGTTGTCTCCTGGAACGTTAAGGGGCTCCGCTCTCCCCACAAAGGAATGGCGATCTTACAACATCTAAAGCTCCTCAAAACGGACTTAGCACTATTAAAGAAAACTCATTTAGTTGAGGCTGATTTTTCAAGTATGTGCAAATTGTGGGTGAGGCAGGTTTATAGGATGGCAGCAGTCATGAGGAAGGCAGGAGTACTTGCCCTACGATGTGAGTTTGGTGGAGAACGATAATTAAGGTTGCATAGTAACAGTTAAGCTGAAGTTGCTATCTTAGGAATGGGTCTTCACTAATGTCTATGCCCTGAATAGGGATGAGCTTCGAGTTCGAGTCGAACTCATGTTCGACTCGAACATCGGATGTTCGCCAGTTCGCTGAACAGCGAACAATTTGGGGTGTTCGCTTCAAATTCGAAAGCTGCGGAACACCCTTTAAAAGTCTATGGGAGAAATCAAAAGTGCTAATTTTAAAGGCTTATATGCATGGTATTGTCATAAAAAGTGTTTGGGGACCTGGGTCCTGCCCCAGGGGACATGGATCAATGCAAAAAAAAGTTTTAAAAATGGCCCTTTTTTTAATAATGTTTAAAGTGAAACAATAAAAGTGTAATATTCCTTTAAATTTCGTACCTAGGGGGTGTCTATAGTATGCCTGTAAAGGGGCGCATGTTTCCCGTGTTTAGAACAGTCTGACAGTTCTGACAGCAAAATGATATTTCAAAGGAGAAAATAGTCATTTAAAACTACTCGCGGCTATTAATGAATTGCAGGTCCAACAATACACATTACATACACATACACAAAGTTCACTGATAAAAACAGGGGAACCCCGAACCAAAATTTTACAAAAAAATGATGTGGGGGTCCCCTTAAATTCCAAACCAGGCCCTTCAGGTCTGGTATGGATATTAAGGGGAACCCTGTGCCAAAATAAAAAAAAATGGCGTGGGGTCCCCCAAAAATTCATACCAGACCCTTATCTGAGCACGCAACCTGGCAGGCCGCAGGAAAAGAGGGGGGGAGAGAGTGCTCCCCCTCCTGAACCGTACCAAGCCACATGCCCTCAACATTGGGAGGGTGCTTTGGGGTAACCCCCCAAAACACCTTGTCCCCATGTTGATGGGGACAAAGGCCTCATCCCCACAACCCTTGCCCGGTGGTTGTGGGGGTCTGCGGGCGGGGGGCTTAACGGAATCTGGAAGCCCCCTTTAACAAAGGGACCCCCAGATCCTGGCCCTCCCCACTGTGTGAATTGGTAAGGGGGTAAAAAAGTACCCCTACCATTTCACAAAAAAAGTGTCAAAAATGTTAAAAATGACAAGAGACAGTTTTTGACAATTCCTTTATTTAAATGCTTCTTCTTTCTTCTATCTTCCTTCGGTTTCTTCCTCCATCTTCTTCTTCTGGTTCTTCTGGTTCTTCCTCTGGTGTTCTCGTCCGGCATATTCCTCCATGGCCTCTTCTTCCCTTCTTCTCCTCGGGCCGCTCCGCATACATGATGGCATGATGGGAGGCTCCTGCTGTGTGATGCTTCTCCTCTTCTGACGGTTCTTAAATAATGGGGGACGGGGCCACCCGGTGACCCCGCCCCCTCTGACGCATGGAGACTTGATGGGGACTTCCCTGTGGCATTCCCCGTGACTTCAGAAGGGGGCGGGGTTACGTAATGTATGACCCGTCCCCCTCTGACATCACGGGGAATGCCACAGGGAAGTCCCATGCGTCAGAAGGGGGCAGGATCACTGGGTGCCCCCCATTATTTAAGAACCATCAGAAGAGGAGAAGCGTCACACAGCGGGAGCCTCCCATCATGTCATCATGTATGTGGAGCGGCCCGAGGAGAAGAAGGGAAGAAGACGACGCGGAGGAAGATGCCGGATGAGAACACCGGAAGAAGAATCAGAAGAACCAGAAGAAGAAGAAGATGGAGGAAGAAACCAAAGGAAGATAGAAGATAGAAGATAGAAGAAAGATGACAGAAGAAAGCAGAAGCATTTAAATAAAGGAATTGTCATAAACTGTCTCTTGTCATTTTTAACATTTTTGACAGTTTTTTTGTGAAATGGTAGGGGTACTTTTGTACCCCCTTACCATTTCACACAGGGGGGAGGTCCGGGATCTGGGGGTTCCCTCGTTAAAGGGGGTTTCCAGATTCCGATAAGCCCCCCGCCCGCAGACCCCCACGGGATGAGGCCCTTATCCCCATCAACATGGGGACAAGGTGTTTTGGGGGCTACCCCAAAGAACCCTCCCAATGTTGAGGGCATGTGGCCTGGTATGGTTCAGGAAGGGGGGCGCTCTCTCGTCCCCCCTCTTTTCCTGTGGCCTGCCAGGTTGCGTGCTCGGATAAGGGTCTGGTATGGATATTTGGGGAGACCCCACACCATTTTTTTTTTTTTAATTTTGGCGAGGGGTTCCCCTTAAAATCCATACCAGACTTGCAGGGTCTGGTATAAATTTTTTTTTTTTAAACAATAGATTTTTATTGGTGTATTTGCAGAATATACAAAATTCAGAATGCAAGTAGATTATACATTTCACACATGTGCAATTTGTTTGACATTCATGAACTTATTACTTTAGAACTGTAAAACAGCTTAACTGTTAAAGGCACTAAGAAATGTTTACATTGTGTCATTGTGCAGTTGTCGAGCCTGTCACCCCTAGTGGGTACATACTGTAACAGACTTTTTGCATAAAATTTCAAAGTTAGCCATGAGAGGACCTTACTGAGGGTCCACTCCACCATATTATTATATAAGTTCTTTGTAAGCTTGTTGTTAACCTATATACTAAGTAACTTAGATTGACTAAAATACATTTGTTATACTTTCTCATTTTCCTAATATGAGGTAAGTTGTGTTTTGTTGCTGCAGTGTGTGCTAACTATAATACCAATTCTTGTTTGACCATACTCAACAGTGTGTTATACCACTAGACATTAGATGGTTATATTTCAGTAGTGGAGAAGCTGGGGTAACTGTAACTGTCATCCATGTGAGGAGGCATATTTAGAGGAACTCCAAGCCTCCCAGTGTTTGTGGAAGCCTGGGGCTCTCCTTTCTTTATATGCTAACATTTTTTCCATAGTGAATTGTGCGTTCACTCTGGAAACTATTTCTGCAAACTCAGGAGGTGTTGACGTTCGCCACCCTTTAGCTATTGCTATACGTGTTGCAAATAAAATATGTGTTACAACTTTTCTCATCAAGGGAGGATAATTTTCGATACCTAGACTCAGAAGAGCAAGAGCAGGGCTAATGTCACAGTTAGAGCTGGTGATAATTGTAATTAGTTTCTGTATCTTTAACCAGAAAGGTTTGATAATTGCACAGCTCCAAAATATATGGAGGATATTGCCAATAGCTTGACAGTTTCTCCAACAAAGAGGTGTGTTACTGGGATCCATTTTATTTAGTCTATACGGAGTTATGTACCATCTATGTAAGAGTTTTTGTGCATTGTCCCAGTGATCTACACATGCTGAAGATTTATGATTGTATTTTATCGCTTCATGCCATTGGGACAAAGAGAATTCTTTTTGCAATTCAAATTCCCATTTTAGCATATTGGGGGACTTGGATTGTAAGTAAAGGGGGGTGGTAAATTTGTAAAAGAGCGATATTCCCTTTCTAGTTTTGGAGGATTTGCTTAAGAGGAAGTCCCACAGAACCTGTGGTATAGTTATTTGTCGTGGAGGGTTTTTGCTTTTGTAGTGCTGTATTTGATATGTTCTATATTTATCTATCGCATTTTGATGTTGTGGAGCAGGTGTGGCGAAGTTGTATCCCGAGGCTTTCCATGTTTGGACTGAGAAGTTTGGAATTAGGTGTTCATAAGATGCTAGTGGGATATTTAGTTTTTTAATTGGGGTGTCTGTAAGGTGGTTATGCACTAAGGAGGACCAGGCATCTATTGTTGCTTGTATAGTTAAGTAAGGTGGGGTTTCTGGTCTGTAGTGTATACATGCTGCTGTTGCCAACGCTGGGAGGTCATGGCCTGGTGTTACTGTGCGTTCAATATCTGACCAACGGTTGTCAGTTTGGCAGGAGAACCAGTATTTCATTTGATCCAGTAGTGCAGCTTTATAGTATGTCTGTGCATTCGGTAGTCCTACCCCCCCTAGATGTTTAGGTTTATATAGGTGGGCCAGTGCTATTCTGGGTTTTTTTCCTCCCCATATGTACGTTTTCAGGCACTTCTCCAGTTGTGTAAAAAATTTCTGGGGAATTGGTATGGGTAGTGATCTAAAATAGTATAGTAGTTTTGGTAATATTTGCATTTGGTATGCAGCTATTCTCCCCAACCAGGATAGATGTAGTTTGTTAATTTGAAGTAGTTCCTCTTCTATTTTGATTAGTAATGGAGGGAAGTTTTGTGAGTATATTTTGGAGGAAGAGGAAGTTAGCTGCACCCCAAGATAAGTGATGGAAGGAGGGTCCCAGTTGCAGGGAAAAATAATTTTTAATCTTGTTTTGGTATTGTTTGGTATATGGAGAGAAAGTGCATAGCTTTTGGTTGTATTAACTTTGTAGAAAGAGATTTTTCCAAATGAATGTAATAGTGTTTTGACAATGGGTAAAGAAGTTGCTGGTTTTGATAGGGAAAGAATTATGTCGTCAGCAAACAGACCTATTTTATGGTTGACAGAGCCGACTTTAATGCCTTCTATTTTGTCATTTGCTCTGATAGACTCTGCTAGTGGTTCTATGACCAGAGAAAAGATAATTGGGGACAGTGGGCAACCTTGTCGGGTACCATTGGTTAGTGCAAAAGGATCAGATAGCAAACTAGAGGTGAAGACTCTTGCAGATGGATCTGAGTACAGAGACATAATTGCTGAGTGTATTAGTCCTGATAGGCCAAATTTGAGTAATGTCCTGGACAGGTATCCCCAATGGACCCTGTCGAAGGCTTTTTCTGCGTCTAATGCTAAAAAGATGCTGGGCTGCCTGCTTAGTTCTGATATGTGCAGGAGGTCAAGCATCCTTCTTGTTCCATCTGGTGCCTGTCTGCCCTTCACAAAGCCTACCTGGTCGAGTCCTATAAGGGAGGGGGTTATTTCCATAAGTCTGTTTGCTAATATTTTTGCGTATATCTTTAAGTCGGAATTTAATAGGGAAATAGGCCTGAAGTTTTGTGGGTCTGAAATATCTTTACCAGGTTTAGGGATAGTAATAATGATAGCTTGGAGCATTTCTTTTGGGAAGGCGCCGTCAGAGGCTGCTATATTGAAAATTTTTACCAGTTCAGGGGCAAGGATGGCGGAAAAAGCCTTGTAATATTCTGTGGAGAATCCGTCTGCTCCTGGCGATTTGTGCATGGGTAGAGATCGGATAGTGGATTCAACCTCAGTGAGTGTGATGGGGGCATTAATTTTTTGTAGAGTAGTTTTGTCAATCGAGGGAAGATGAACATTCTGCAAGAATTGTTCAATCTCTGTGTCCGAGGGCTGGTAAGTGTTTGGGTCATTTTTGAGATTGTATAAGGATTCATAATAATCTTTAAAGGCGTTGGCGATATCTTTGGGATTTTGGTATATTATTTTTGTTTTGTGATGTCTGATATTTTTGAGATTAGATCTTGCCTGTTTCTTTTTGAGCTGGGAGGCTAGGATTTTACCTGCTTTGTTGTTTTGGGAGTAGTAGGAGAGTTTGAGTTTTTTAAAAAAGGTATCATAGTCCGCTCTAATTTCCTGTCTTACTGTTTCTCGACATTCATTGAGATTTTTGGGAATTTCCCTTGAGGAGGTAGCAGGATTTTTGTGTTGCGCTTCTAAATCTGCTATCTTCTCAAGTAATTTTGTCATGCGCTGCTGTTTCTTTTTCTTTTCCCTAGAGGCTACCTGAATGAGGGCGCCTCTAGCGAATGCTTTGTGCGCACACCAGATAGTCATAGGCGAGCAATCTTCATTAGTATTGAAATGAAAAAATTCTTTAATTTTTGCTGCAATTTCGTCTCTAATTTCGGGGTGTGATAGAAGAAATGTGTTGTTACGCCACAGTGGTTTGTGGGAGTGTTTATTGACATCCACAATCTCAATAGTCACTGGGGCGTGGTCAGACCATGTGATACTGTGGATGTCAGCCCTTACTACATTTTGCAGAGTATACAGATCGGTGAGGAAGAAATCTATTCTAGAATAGCTCTTGTGTACAGCTGAATAAAATGTGTAGTCTCTCTCGGTGGTTCTAAGGCAACGCCAGGGGTCATAGAGCCTCTCTTCGTGGCACAGCGAGTCTAGAGAGGGACGCTTCTTAGAAGCCATCGAGGACACGTCTAACTCTGAGCTCATAATCAAGTTAAAATCACCACATATTATTAAGTTGCCTTTTTGCACCTTTTTTGCCTTACCTATCACTTTTGCGAACAAACCTGAGAGTTCTAACATTAGGTGCATACAAGTTGACTATCGTATACGTGACATGGTTCAGTTCTGCGATTACAATCAGAAATCGACCTTGAGGATCAACATGTTCCTGCAAAAAAGAGAAGGTTAGTGTGTCCTTGAAGGCAATCATCACTCCGTTCTTTTTTGTCGTATTCTTGGCCATATATACGTGCGGAAATTTGGGATGTGTACATTTCGGGGAGTTATCATTGTTGAAATGAGTTTCTTGTACGCATAGAATGTCACACTTCTCTTCCAATGCGGACTTCCAAAGAGCTCTTCTCTTGTAGGGACTATTCAAACCTCTCACATTGTATGACATCAGTTTAAGATTCATTCTTGTGGAAAGTTGCGCAGCAGTGCCATCTAGTGGTAATTCCAGGGATTGGAGTGGAGCTGTTGAGCATGGTCAAGATGCATGGGATTTGAGAAAGCAATGTCCTCATAGCCTTGTGAGGGAACAGTATAACTGAACAAACTTGAACTTTTGGCAAGTAATGAAGCGTAGGCCGCAGGTATTGCGGGTAGTAGGTCACGGGAATCATCTCGTAACTAATGTAGGGGGTTTAAAAAGGTAAACCCTTAATCAGCCGAACATCGGGTGGTAGGTTGTAAAGGGCAACTTCCTAGAGGGTTGCATAGTACCAAAATTAGCCAGATGGTAGTCATGAGAGGAGAGTACTCATTGAAAGGAAATATCTTCTAGTAATGTAGCTTTAGGCAGAATGTTGCTGATATTTCTTAGTTGTACGTTGGTTGTTGCGTCTGGGAAATTGTGGTTTAGGGTCCTCAGGTATTGCGTCTGCTGGAAGTAGGCGCCATTTTCGGAGGAGGTCCAGGCCTTTTTCGATTGATGTTATCGCATGGGATTCATTGTTCATTTCAACCAGAAGTTTTGCAGGGAACCCCCATTTGTAGAGGATCTTATTGTTGCGCAAGATCTTAGTGATAGGTACTAAGTTGTGTCTGGCTGACAGGGTGGCTTGTGACAGGTCTGCATAAAGTGCGATACCAGCGTAAGGATCAGGAAGAGAGGGATGCTGTCTTGCAAATCGCATGAGTTGGTCCTTTATGTGGTAGAAGTGAATTCTTGCAATCACATCTCTAGGTAATTGTTCAGGCAGGAAGGATGGTTTTGGCAGTCTGTGTGCCCTGTCGATAGTGATGTCTGCTGGGCTAAGAGAAGGGAGGACAGTCATGAGCTTTTGCAGGTAGGTAGTAATCTCTGCGGGTTTGACCGTCTCAGGGATCCCCCTGAATTTGACATTGTTCCTTCTGGCCCGATCTTCCATATCCGCCATTTTGAGGCGCATAGCCCTGATTTCATCTTCTACCTCAAAGTGGGCATCTACCAGTTCATTGTGTGCCAGGGTGAACTCCTCCATTTTATTCTCTACATATTCCACTCTGTTGCTGATAGCTGAGATTTCCCTTTTTGTGTTATTCATAAACATAGCCATATCAGATTGAAGAGCTCCCCTTAGTGTCTGCAGCATCTCTTTCATTGTGGTATCAATGATGGGTTGACCTGAGGTGGGGAATGCATCTAGCTGCTCTGCCTGTGTGGATGATTCATCCATTTCATTCCCTGCTGCTTCTGCCTCATCCTCATTTCCCCCTCCTTCCCCAATCCTCCTTTTTTGTTTAACAGGGCTGCAGAATGGGGAGGATGATAAGGGGTTATCATTTATGTGTGACTCACCCGAGGATGGCGTCGGATTGTTGTTTGTCTGTGCTGTGGAGCTGGCAGAACGGCTCCCGGCGCCGGCGCCATCTTGGATTTTTCGGCCCTCAGCGAGGCGGAAGAATTCCGTCAATTTTCGGGGTGCCTCTCTCTCCTTGCGTTTAAACATTGTGCCCGCTGTGTTCCCCTCTCTCTCCTCTCTTAATTTCTGTGCTTGGTCGCTGTTTTTGGTGCGCTGTGAGCCGCTGAGATCACCCGGTGTATCAGAGCTCTCCTCTCACACGTCCATGAGCTCTGGCTGCCGGCTCCGCCCCCCGTCTGGTATAAATTTTGAGGGGGGAACCCACGCCATTTTTTTTTACATTTTGGCTGGGGTTCCCCTTAATATTCATACCAGACCTGAAGGGACTGGTATGGAATTTAGTGGGACCCCCACGTCTTTTTTTTTTATTTTGGTTTGGGGTTCCCCTGTGGGGAATTCCCATGCCGTTTTTATCAATGAACTTTTATGTGTATTGTCGGACCGGCAATTCATTAATAGCCGCGAGTAGTTTTAAATGACTTTTTTTCCTTTGAAATGTCATTTTGCTGTCAGACTGTTCTAAACACGAGAAACATGCACCCCTTTACAGGCATACTATAGACACCCCCCAGGTACGAAATTTAAAGGGATATTACACTTTTATTGTTTCACTTTAAGCATTATTAAAATCACTGCTCCCGAAAAAACGGCCGTTTTTAAAACTTTTTTTGCATTGATCCATGTCCCCTGGGGCAGGACCCAGGTCTCGAAACACTTTTTATGACAATAACTTGCATATAAGCCTTTAAAGTTAGCACTTTTGATTATTCATGTTCGTGTCCCATAGACTTTAACGGTGTTCGCATGTTCGAACAAATTTTTTGCCTGTTTGCAAGTTCTGGTGCTAACCGAACAGGGGGGTGTTCCGCTCATCCCTAGCCCTGAATTCCCCATCTAAACAATTCTTTCAACATTTGACCTTGAACTTAGTACCTTTTCTCCCCCTCCCCCAACTAGTCAGCAGCAACTTCAACTCAGTAATGCACCCCTTCGAAGGACCAATCCCATGGTAGGTGCCTTTAGGGATGGCAAGGACTATTTGTTTTTCTCTCTCCCACACCATACTTTGTCTAGGATCGACTATCTTTTTTGTAACTCCACCCTCCTGAAACACACTGCGGATTCTCAAATAAACAAAATAGCAATTTCTGACCATGCTCTAGTCTCGATCAGCCTGGTAAATTTCATCCCACAGAAATCAATTAAACCATTGGACTTCCCGTTGAATTTAGTGAATAACCAAGATCTCCACAAAACCATAGATAGTGCTTAGGTGGATTACGTGGCCACCAATTGGGGTCATAGTGACAACCCCAATCTTTTTCTGGGAGGCTGGGAAGGCTATGCTATGCAGTAGAATCTTTGCCTTTACCACCGGTTATAAAAAAAAATGTCACCAAATAATTCTGTGAGGGGAGCACAGCTATACGTATGGCAAATGCAGTTGGCCCAGCAGAACTCCCCAGACCACAGAAAGGCTTAGAGCGAGGCCAAAGCCCAATTTGACCTCTGGGCAAATATGCAGGAAAGGATCCACCAATCACTCTTAGACCTCCATTACCACAAATTTGGTAATAAGGCAGGGAAATTGATGGCTCATTTGTGTAAGAGACACTGTACCCCTACTCATGTGCCAGCTTCGAAAGACACCCAAGAGGGATGTGGCGCAAGCTTTCCTAGCTCAAGTTCCTCTTCTAAGGGTAAATCAGATACTCCTAGACCAGCTTAACATGCCAATAACCCCCATCGAAATTACCACCACAATCACTGCCCTGGCTAATGGCAAGGCTCTGGGTCCCAATGGTTATAACTTGGAATTTTACAAGTTGGATTTTGATATCATTACAACCACACTAGTTCCCATATATCAATCAACTCTAGATGGAGGCCACTACCTCCATTCGGCTACTGGGCCCATATTTTATTAATCCGGACCCCACAGAACCAGGTTCCAACCACCCAATTTCGCTATTAAACCTGGAATCCAAGATATTTTCCAAAATTATTGCCAACATATTAGCGTTGATCATGCCCACTCTGATCATGGAACATGCAAGAACCAACCCCTCCAGTGAATTAGCAATTATCACGCTTGATGCCGGGAAGGCCTTCGATAACATGAGCTTTAAAAATTGTGGTTGGTTCTTTGGAGTTTCGGCTTTACTGGCCCCTTTCTTCATCTTATCTCAACAATGTATTATGCCCCCTCAGCTAATGTGTCTCTATGGGGTCACCGTGGGCAATCACAAACTACGCACATCACTATTTGGCAACTACATCCTAATATTCACCTCTAATCCCTAGGCAGATATGCTTCATATCCAGGAAATTTTTACCCAATTCCAGGCCTAAGGATAAACTTTTCTAAGAGTGAAATCTTACCACTGTATCATGCCTGCCCCTCTCTATGGACAGCTCACTCAGTCTTCCCTATTGCCAAGTCACATATTACTTACCTCAGGATTAAAATAGGTAAACTCCCCTCCTCCCTCTATCACCTCAGCTATCCCCAGGTTATTTCTAAATTTGTCAGAGAATTGGAAGCTTGAGCTAAACTGCCCCTCACATTCTTCAGGACATGCCACCTCTTCAAAATGGTCCATTTCCCTAAACTTCTCTACCCCCTCCAGACTATTCACCTTCTACTATGACACAAAGTGTAAGTGACTGTAAGTTTTACATTTCATTGGACTTAACTGATAATAACTGACACTTTTCCTCATGTTAACTGTGTGAATTAAGCCTTATATCATTATACTGAAATTGGAACCTTGTGTTTAGAATTCATTCTCTACAAATCAGCTAGAAGACTGGAATTGGCTTTTTATATATCCATATAACAAATTTGGAATCTGCGATAATTTTTACTAAAATACAGTACAATGTATATTTTTCTCACTTTTAAAAAAGTGTCACTGTGATTGGAACTTAGTAGGGTGGGTGGACTCGCTATCATGTGCAAGTATGGCCTCTGGATAACTACTAATGTTGTAACCCCACACTGTATGTATGTAAAGAGTGTTTCCAGGACATGGCTCTTTTCTTGCTGCACCCTGAAATCATAGGTTTGATTCTGTAAAATACTTCACTTGGGCTTTAACTTTCAGACACTGTCATCTACATAATCTACATAATAATAAATAAACATAAAAAATCTAATTTATATAGTCTAAAGTGTTTGTAAGATCACGTTTTAGAACAGATAACATTGATGAAAAATGAAACATGCAGTAGTTCTTGTTGTGTCCATATACAAATGTGAGCCATACTTTCAAAATTCCTGCTAGCTAAGGGAAGTTGAAAGCTGACACTAGGTTATCTTCTGATACTGCGTAAAATGGATCACTGGCCTGTTATACTGCCACTGAGTGCAAAGCTAAAAAAATAACACATAGCTGAGGGAAAGAAAAACAGCTGGGTGATAGCAGAGATAGGAACTGTGCCAACCTCACGTACAGTAGTATTTCAAGTAGTAGCTGAGAGATCACAGTGGAGATGAACCACTCCAAAATGTTGTAATAATTTGTACAGAATATATCATACTCTAACACATCTAACTCACTGAATTTAAAGCATAAATGTTATTATCTACACATTTTTAAATCTGTGACATCTTATAATTAATTTCCAACATCTTAACTAGAGGATGGATGGGCATCCCTGCTATCACCAGGGCTTAGTATTAATAGTTTACAAACTGAATCAATCCAAACAAATATTTTATATATCAATAAAATATAGCATTTGCCAGTTTTTGGTATCAGCTACAGTGGGAACCGAAAGTATTCAGACCCCCTTAAATTTTTCACTCTTTGTTATATTGCAGCCATTTGCTTAAATCATTTAAGTTCATTTTTTTCCTCATTTATGTACACACAGCACCCCATATTGACAGAAAAACACAGAATTGTTGACATTTTTGCAGATTTATTAAAAAAGAAAAACTGAAATATCACATGGTCCTAAGTATTCAGACCCTTTGCTGTGACACTCATATATTTAACTTAGGTACTGTCCATTTCTTCTGATCATCCTTGAGATGGTTCTACACCTTCATTTGAATCCAGCTGTGTTTGATTATACTGATTGGACTTGATTAGGAAAGCCACACACCTGTCTATATAAGACCTTACAGCTCACAGTGCATGTCAGAGCAAATGAGAATCATGAGGTCAAAGGAACTGCCTGAAGAGCTCAGAGACAGAATTGTGGCAAGGCACAGATCTGGCCAAGGTTACAAAAAAAATTTCTGCTGCACTTAAGGTTCCTAAGAGCACAGTGGCCTCCATAATCCATAAAAGGAAGACGTTTGGGACTACCAGAACCCTTCCTAGAGCTGGCCGTTCGGCCAAACTGAGCTATCGGGGGAGAAGAGCCTTGGTGAGAGAGGTAAAGAAGAACCCAAAGATCACTGTGGCTGAGCTCCAGAGATGCAGTCGGGAGATGGGAGAAAGTTGTAGAAAGTCAACCATCACTGCGGCCCTCCATCAGTTGGGGCTTTATGGCAGAGTGGCCCGACGGAAGCCTCTCCTCAGTGCAAGACACATGAAAGCCTGCATGGAGTTTGCTAAAAAAAAAAACACCTGAAGGACTCCAAGATGGTGAGAAATAAGATTCTCTGGTCTGATGAGACCAAGATAGAACTTTTTGGCTAAGCGGTATGTGTGGAGAAAACCAGGCACTGCTTATCACCTGTCCAATACAGTCCCAACAATGAAGCATGGTGGTGGCAGCATCATGCTGTGGGGGTGTTTTTCAGCTGCAGGGACAGGACGACTGGTTGCAATCGAGGGAAAGATGAATGCGGCCAAGTACAGGGATATCCTGGACGAAAACCTTCTCCAGAGTGCTCAGGACCTCAGACTGGGCCAAAGGTTTACCTTCCAACAAGACAATGACCCTAAGCACACAGCCAAAATAATGAAGGAGTGGCTTCACAACAACTCCAAAACTATTCTTGAATGGCCCAGCCAGATCCCTGACTTAAACCCAATTGAGCATCTCTGGAGAGACCTAAAAATGGCTGTCCACCAACGTTTGCCATACAACCTGACAGAACTGGAAAGGATCTGCAAGGAGGAATGGCAGAGGATCCCCAAATCCAGGTGTGAAAAACTTGTTGCATCTTTCCCAAAAAGACTCATGGCTGTATTAGATCAAAAGGGTGCTTCTACTAAATAATGAGCAAAGGGTCTGAATACTTAGGACCATGTGATATTTCAGTTTTTCTTTTTTTAAAAATCTGCAAAAATGTCAACAATTCTGTGTTTTTCTGTCAATATGGGTGCTGTGTGTACATTAATGAAGAAAAAAAATGAACTTAAATGATTTTAGCAGATGACTTCAATATAACAAAGAGTGAAAAATGTAAGTGGGTCTGAATACTTTCCGTCCCCACTATATATTATTATTATTATTATTCAGGATTTATATAGCGCCGACAGTTTACGCAGCGCTTTACAACATTAGGGCAGACAGTACAAGTACAATACAATTCAATACAGGAGGAATCAGAGGGCCCTGCTCGTTAGAGTGTACAATCTAGGAGGGAGGGTCAAGTTATACAAAAGGGTAATAGCTGTGGGGGATGAGCTAATGGAGAAAATAGTGCAGTTGTTAGATGAAGGCAGGATAGGCTTCTCTGAAGAGGAAAGTTTTCAGGGATCGCATAAAAGTGGATAAATTTGGAGACAGTCTGGCAGATTGGGGTAGGGAGTTCCAGAGGATAGGCAATGCTCAGGAGAAGTCCTGGAGGCGGATATGGGAGGAGGTGATGAGGGAGCTAGAGAGCAGGAGGTCTTGGGAGGAACGGAGATGGCGATTAGGTTGGTATTTTGAGACTAGGTTAGTGATGTAGCTGGGGGCACAGTTGTGGATGGCTTTGTAACTTATTGTTAGTATTTTGAATTTAATTCGTTGGGCGAGTGGTAGCCAATGGAGGGATTGGCAGAGAGGGGTAGCAGACACTGAGCGGTTTGTAAGGTGGATGAGTCTGGCAGCAGCATTCATGACGGACTGAAGGGGGATAGTCTATTTAAAGGTAAGCCAATGAGGAGTGAGTTGCAGTAGTCAAGGCGAGAAATAACCAGGGAGTGAATCAGGAGCTTTGTGGTTTCACTGGTTAGAAAGGGACGTAGTTTAGAGATGTTGCGGAGGTTGAGGCGGCAAGCTTTGGAAAGTGATTGGATGTGGGGCCGAAAGGAGAGTTCAGAATCTAGGATAACACCTAGCACCCTGACATGTGGGGACGGGTGGATGGTTTTGCCATTGCTCTTGACAGAGAAGTCCAGGGGAGGAGGCACGTGGGGGAGGAAATATTATAAGCTCGGTTTTGGACAAGTTGAGTTTGAGGAAGTGGTGTGACATCCATACAGATATGTCGGTTAGTAAGTTAGTGATTCGTGAGGAGACTGATGGGGTGAGTTGAGGGGTGGAGAGATAGATTTGCGTGTCATCAGCATAGAAATGATATTGAAAGCCGTGAGAGGCTATCAACTGAACCAGGGAAGAGGTGTAGATTTAAAATAAAAGAGGTCCAAGAACAGAACCTTGGGGGACCCCAACATTGAAGGGAAGAGGAGTGGAGGAAGTAGAATTGTAAGTGACACTGAAGGTGCGTTGGGATAGGTAGGATGAGAGCCACTGAAGAGCACAGTCACGGAGCCGAGGGAGTAAAGTTTTTTGAGGAGGAAGGGGTGGTCAACCGTGTCAAAGGCAGCTGAAAGATCCAGAAGTAGGAGTACAGAATAGTGTTCATTGGTTTTTGCAGTTAGTAGGTCATTTGTGAGTTTTAAAAGAGCAGTTTCTATGGAGTGTTGAGGGCGAAATCCAGATTGAAGGGGATCAAGAAGGTTGTTTTTAATGAGGTGGTCACTCAGGCGTTCAAGGAGTTTAGAGGAAAAGGGGAGCAAGGAGATAGGGCGTAGGTTGTTAGGATTGGTGGGGTCCAAGGACGGCTTTTTAAGTATGGGGGTGACCAGTGCATGTTTTAGAGCATTGGGGAAGATGCCAGAGGTGAGGGAGAGGTTGAAGATGTGGGTTAGAGAGTGTAGGATGGGGTCAGAGGGTGACCGTAGCATTTGAGAGGGAATCGGGTCCAGGGGACAGGTGGTTAGGTGGGCGATAGAAAGGAGTTTAGCAACTTCGTCTGTAATAGCAGATTTTAATAAGGGGAGTGTCAGTTGTACCTGTTGACATGGGGTCTTAGCTGGGGGAGACACCTGTAGAGCAGAGATTTCATCGCGGATTGTATCAATCTTGTTTTTGAAGTGATTAGCGATTTCCTGGGCAGTGAGTAAGTCAGTGGGTGGAGGCGGTGGAAGTAGAGAGTTGAAGGTAGAGAAGAGTTTACGGGGATTGGATGAGAAGGTGTTAATAAGAGTTGTAAAATAGGTTTGCTTGGCAGTGTGGAGGAAAGAATAGTATTTTTGGAGGGCAGATTTGTATTGGTTGAAGTCTTTGAGAGACTTAGTCTTGTGCCACAGACGCTCAAGAGCATGACTACGTTTTTTGAGAATTTTGAGAATTTTAGTGTCATCTGTTTGCCAGGGTTGTAGGGGTCAAGGCCTGATTCTGCGTGTAGTGAGGGGAGCAAGCTTGTCCAGGGTGGAGGACAGAGATTTATTGTAGATTGACGTGGCTTGGTTGGGGCAGGACAGGGGAGAGATTTTGTCATAGAGGTGGTCAGTAGCAGAATAGAGGAGAGAGGAGTTGAAGTTGCGAAAGTTTCTACGGGTGATGGTTAGGCGATTGGAGGGAAAGGTGGTGGAAGACAGGGGGAGGGAGAAACTAATAAGGTGATGGTCGGAGAGAGGAAAAGGATTGTTTGAGAAGTTGCATGGAGTGCATAGGTAGGAGAATACAAGGTCAAGCGTGTTGCCATCAGAGTGAGTAGAAGCCTTTACCCATTGCTTCAGGTCAAATGAAGAGGTTAGACTAAGAAGTTTAGAAGTAGCAGGAGTGTTTGTATTAGCAGGGATATTGAAATCCCCGAGAAGGATTGTGGGAATATCCGAAGAGAGAAAGTAGGGTAGCCAGGCAGAAAACTCGTCAAGGAAAGTTGATAATGGTCCAGGGGGCCGGTAGATCACAGCAATTCTTAGGGAAGTAGGAGAGAATAGACGTATACAGTGGGCTTCGAATGATGAGAGGGAGAAAGATGGAGGAGGGTGAATAACCTGGAAGGTGCTCTGGGGTGATAGGAGGAATCCCACTCCACCTCCCTTGCGTCCATTAGGCCTAGGGGAGTGAGTCCAGTGAAGGCCACCCTGGGAGAGGGAAGCAGGAGAATTGGTGTCATATTCGTGGAGCCAGGTTTCGGTGTGAGCAAGTAGATTAAAGGAATTAGTGACAAAGAGGTCATGAACAGCAGTGAGTTTGTTGCAGACAGAGCGGGCATTCCAGAGGGCGCAGGAGAGAGGGAGGCTGGTGTTGGGAAGAAGAGGAATGGAGACTAAATTGTGTAGATTGAGACTACTGCCAGAGGGTGTAGGGTGATGGTGATGGGTGTGTTGGGCACAGTTAAATAAGGGGGGCCCAGGGTTTGGGGAAATATCTCCAGCGATTAGGAGAAGCAGAAGAGTGAGGGAGGTAGTATGAGAATGTGGTTTGTATGAGGGGACATGCTTCAGTATCCTGGGGGGTTTGTTAGCAAGTGGGCTTAGAGTTAGAAAGAGGTGATGAGTGCAGTAATAGGGGGAGGGGAGAAGTGAGGGTGATATGTACAGATTGTGGGGTGGAGCAGAGGGATGAAGAAAAGAGAGTTTGAGGAGAGAGGCAGCAATTGTGAAAGGAGGAGAGGTAAAGAGAGCATGTTTTAGAGAGGAAGATGATAAAATTTGGAAATGGGGTCACCTGCAGTCTGTTATAGTTTTCTTTGTGCAAGAGCATATTTTTTTATTATTATTATTTTATTTACATATTGAAAATTATTTTAATACTGAAAATTAAAAAAAAAAAAAAATACACCTTATTATTTACATTCAAATTAGCTTGAGATGTTTACACTATAATCACAAACACATTTACATAACCCAAACCATAATTTCATTTTAGAATTTCAATCCATAATGTCACTTAGATTATATATAATAAAAAAAATAATCAGATCTGAATACATAGAATATTTAATTGGATTGTTTCAGTTTGTAAACTATTAATACCAAGCCCTGTGGATAGCAAAAGTGCCCATCCATCAGCTAGTTAAGATGTTGGAAATAATAAAAAATGTCACATATTTTAATAACTATAGATAATAAAAGTTGCATATCAAAGGTAAAATAATCATTCTTATATAAAATATTATGACATACATAGTTAGGAATTCATTTGACCACATCATGGTTTGCATCAACGTAACATTCTAAACTAGTAATTCAAATATTCCCTAATACTTATTACTGCATTGCACCTTGATGGTTCATATTTTCCACATTATACCACACTTAAGGCTCAACAATTACTATTTGTCTTTTTGTATATTACAGTTACTAACCACCATGTATTAATTCACAAAGGGTAGGTATGTAAACCCTCATCTTAAACTACCAGTTACTTTGGTATTTAGTCTACTATAAAAATCCATTTGGTATCATTCTGGAGATGCATTTTGATCAAGGTCATCTTTATTTGGGCATATTTTCTTTTTCCTGAATTATCCAAAACTTCAAACACTCTTCATTTTCAACATGCATATGTTTTATCTCTCTTCAGCAAAACAGCATCCACATGTGCAGGAACTTGTCTCCTAAATTAACTTATCATTTTGCCAATATATAGTTTCAAGCATGGGCTTTTGACATCATATATTACTCTAGAAAAGCTACAATTTTAAAATAGCTAATCTTTATAACCTCTTTATCCTTTGCATTTACAAATTCCTTGACTGTTGGTATATATGATTTGGTCTCCTGAAGTCATACATGTTGATTATGTTTCAAACTGTATATTGAAAAAAACTATAGAAAAATTTAGGAGACAAGTGCTTGAACGTGTGAATGATATTTTGCCAAAGAAAGATACAACTTTGGCAAGGTATGTATGTTCTATGCATGATGGAAATCTGTAGTGTTAGATAATTCAGGACAAGAGATTAGGCCCAACGAAAGATGAAGTGTTCTAATCAAATACTTTTCCAAATTGGGGTAAAATATATTTTATATTAAGTACTCGAGTACCTCATGGTCTGAATGCGGTTTTTACACACCTACTCACATCTACTGTGAATAATTACATAAATTCTGCTGGAGGTTTGGTCACTGGTAGAGTGGGAGTTAAATGTTTATTATGAATGTACAAACTACTTAAACAATATTTGTAATATTTGTATCAGATATAAGCCCTATTTGACACCTTATGCACCTCTACAGTCCAAAAACCTGCAAAGTAAAAAACAAAGGAATATTGTACAGACTACTTAAACAGTATTTGAAAAACTTTGTATAGCCCACATTTGCATAGTCACACACACCATGCACCTTGTTAAGCCAAAAAAAAAAATATTGTATAATAGAGGAATATTATACAAACTATACAATCAATATTTAAACAATAGGATATAGACTGCATTTGCAAAAATCACATACCTATTGCAGCTTTTCAGGCATTAAAACAATATGATGTGTATATTTTCAACTGTAAAATATGAAGAAATATTTTATAGACTATATGCCAGTATTATTCATTCTGTTTTAGGCTGCATTAGAAAAATCAAACATTGCATACACCTTATAAGTACAATCAAAACTATAAAGTATATTTTTCACTATAAAAATTTTACAGCCTACCTAAACAATATTTTAAAAAGGTATTTTGGGTCCCTCTTCAGTGCTCCTGGCCCCTTCCTCCTGTTGAGTGCCCCCACAACAAGCAGCTTGCTTTGGGGGCACCCGAGCCTAGCCACAGCTCTCCCTGTGTCCATTCAGACATGGAGCCATGGCCCTGCCTGCCCCCTCAATCTCCTGATTGACTTTGATTGACAGCAGCGGGAGCCAATGGCACCTCTGCTGTGTCTCAGCCAATCAGGAGAAGAGTCCCAGATGGCCAAGGCATTCGTGCACATCGCTGGATGGAGAGGGGGCTCAGGTAAGTATTAGGGGGGCTGAGGGGAGCTGGGAGGGGCTGAGGGGGGCTGTTGCACAGAATAAATGCATTCATATAAAAAGACGTTCTGCCTTTACAACCACTTAAAATGATATCAATAAAATCACCACTCTCAATCAGGCAAATAGTGGCTCTATCTTAAAAACACTAAGAAAAAAACAAAAAAGCAAAACACAAAAAACAAACTAGCACATAGTGTTAAAAGTGAAGTAAAAAAACAAAACAACACAGTCCACATGAAAGCCCACTTTAAATGATCCAAAAAGATTCTACGCAAATCTTCTTTTATATCATACAATCTTCTCACCACACATGCTTCAGTTTCATCACTTCCCCATAGGATATGCACTCACCAGATTAATTTGCCTCACACCTCATGTTTGGCAAAATGTGCTTTAACCCTGAGGTTCATAACTCCACCATTGGCAATCTCCTACTATGTTTTTCATAAGCAAAGCATTATATCTCATATAGAGGAAAAAGAGAGAGCTCCAATAGTGTGATATGTTAAAAACAACACTTTTAAATCATCACTTGACTCACATGCCACTAAATTAATAAAAGCCTTGAGATAAGATACACAATCACTAGCATGACAGAATACCATTAGTCAGGTAGCTATGATCTGCACCTCACCCAACTGCTGGGCCGTCTCTCCTGGATCGTCACTTCTGGTTACTGTACAGCAATGTCCTGATGTGTTTCATAATCACGACTTTGTCCAGGGATCCTGAATTCCTTGAATCCCTGGACAAAACACATCAGCAATGTGGCTGTACAGTAACCAGAAATAACATATCACGTTCTGCTGGAAATGATGATCTGGGAGAGATGGGCCAAAGGTTGGGTGAGACGCAGATCATAGCTACCTGACTACATTTTACATAAAACAAGAAGAAAAGGAAGCTACAGACTGCATAAACAGTATTTCAAAAATGTCTTATATGCCATAATTGCATAATAACACGCCTCCATGCCTTTTATCTCCATAAAATATATATTTTTCACTGTGAAAATGAAAGAATATCCCAATTGCTCCCTATTACTATCACTGGATACCCAGAAGTTTATTACTTAGCATATTTATTACCACAGTCTTCTCGATCTAGACCGTGTTGACTCTTTTACTGAATATCAATCTGGATTGTATGTTTCTTGACTGTCATCGACTGTGTTATTTTATGGCCACAGTGTTTTACTGTTTGGATTACTATGTGCCTTGTTTTGTTAGTCTTCTGTAATTTTACAGTTTGAGACTTTGTTATATGCTTTTATAAACATCAATAAAAAAATGAACAAGGAAATGAAAGAAAAAAGTACAGACTACATGAAAATTATATGAACGATCTGTTGTGGGATAAATTTGCAAAATCACACACCTTATTCACCTTTAAGGCTAAAAAACACAATATTGTGTATATTTTACACTGAATAAAGGAAGATATATATTGCACAGATGCCATAAACAGAATTTAAACACTGTTTGCAAGCCACATTTTCAAAATGACACACTGCCCCAAAATCCACCTTTAAGTGTATATATTTAGCACAAAAGAGGAAAAAATATTTTACTGACTCCTTAGACAGTAATCACCTGTTTTTGGTTGAGTGCATTTTGAATAGGAGAGACAACAGTGAGCTTTTATTTAAAAAACAAGATTAGATTTTTTTTTATGTAAAAACCCAAATAAATATTGTACAAACTCCCCATATAATATTTTATACACCGACTTTTTCAACCAGAGAGACAACAACTAGTGTTTTATTAAAATAAATCTGACATTAGAGCACATTTATTTCACAGGAAAATAACGCTCAAATTATTTTAGTTCATGCACAATATTTAGGTACTTGTACTAAACTACATTTTGAAAAGGAAAAACAACAGCCAGATTTTATGTAAAAAGAAAACCTAAAACATTATACTAAATTATATCATAGGAAAATAACTGAACAGGAGGGAGACTGGTCAGCATTTTCTCCAAAAAACAAGAATTTATTTCACAAAAAATAGATAGCTAAATAATTTACTGACTCTATACACAGTATTAAAAATATTACTTGGTAATCTTAATGAACAAGAAAAAAAACGATGTGATGGATGGGGGTAAACCTCACACATGGCTGCCTCCAATGCTTGATGAAATTAGTATCAAATTCACTGTGCTGCCACCAATATGTGAAGATGATACTCTCAACCTCACCCTACAGAGAGATTTTCCAGTTCATGGGACCATGATCTAGTTGCCAGAATTGAACAGAACTAGGCTTGGGTAGGTATTTGATTACCGGTAATTCCTCCACACCAATATAGCCACCACCTTGTGTTCTAATGGCAGAAAATGTCTGCTAACAATTCTAATTTTTAAAAAATGTCTGTAATACATGCTGTCATACAGACTGGAATATTTCAGACAATTACACTATAGTACGCTCTTCAAAGAAACAAAGATTTTTTTTCAAATTCTGGCTTAGTTTATTAGGAATATGTGTAACACCTTCTATTGATCTGCTATAGGCCAGGTGAGACTTTCCCCCTTCTGAGTGGACGTCATATGATGTCCTCTCAGAAGGAGCCATGCAGCATGCCGATCTGTCACTGGTTGTGTCCACTGAACACAGCCAATGGCTGATCAGCGTACCTGCTTGCTGCTGGAACCAAGTGACTGCTGTGACCAATTACAGCAGATCACATGACAGTTGTAAACAATGGATGGCTTCCTTTCATGCCATCCATTGTGTACAATTGTGTTGCTAGCTGTAATTGGTCACAGTGATCACGTGGTACAGACAGGGCAAATCACAGCCAATCTGTACCATGCGATTAGCTCTGGCCAATCACAGCTAATCACAACAAAACAAACAACACAACAAAACAAACTAAATGAATCAGTTTAATTCAGGAAACTGTTTGCTTATAGCAATTCAATTCACTGCTATAAGCAATCATAATGTGTAAAAAAAATCCTGATCACTTCTACAAAGTAGTACAATGTTACTGTGGCAACATTATATTGCAGTATGTTAAAAAAATTTATGAAAAAATAACATTTTATAAAAAAATATTTTTTTTTTTTCATACTGTTGATGACTACTGATGATGCTGTACTGCACTGGTGACATTATGTAAAAAAATGTGAACATTTTCTTAATTTTGCAAAAAATTATGACAAAAATGACAACCTCAAAAACTTTCCATGCCTCCTAATAAATACCTTGGACTGTCTACTGTTCACAAAAAGAGGTCATTTGGAGATATTTGTACTTTCCTGACATTTTTGGGGCTCAAGAAATGAGATAGGCCATCAGTATATCAGGAATGATACATTTTCAGATATATACCATAGTTTGTGGACTCTATAACTTTCCTACAGACTAAATAATATACACTGATTTGGGTTATTTCCACCAAAGAGATGTAGCAGAATACATGGTGTTTCTGTTATAAAATATTTGCAAAATACAATTTTTTTTTTATTTTTTTTTTTATTTTCACCACCAAAATAAAGCTATATATGTGTGAACAAAATTATAAAAATGTAGTATCGGTACAGTGTGATAGCGCAATTGTCATTCAAAGTGCGACAGTGCTGAAAACTGAAAACTGGCCTGGGCAGGAAAGGTAAAAGTGCCCAGTATTGATGTGGTCTGCAGCTGCAGATGCATTCATTCTGTTGCAGTGACACAGGGATCTTTTTTTTAACCACTTCCCGCCTGGCCTATAGCAAAATGACAGCCGGGCAGTGGTTCAGTTATCCTGACTGGGTGTCATATGACGTCCAGCAGGATAACAGCCGATGTGCACCCGTGGGGTGCTCATCACGGCGATCGGTGGTGTGGTGTGTCAGTCTGACAAATCGCTACACCGATCTCGGTAAAGAGCCTCTGACGGAGGTTCTTTATCACGTGATCATCTGTGTCCATTCATGGTTGATCATGATGTAAACAGGAAGAGCCGTTGATTGGCTTTTCCTCACTCGCGTCTGACAGATTGGTTTGCCCAAAAGTTATAGGGTCTACAAAATAGGGGATAGAATAGGGGACAAGCTTATTGCGATTTTAAAAAAAAAAATGTGTAGAAAAATATATATTGGCCTAAACTGATGAAGAAATTTGCTTTTGTTTTTTTAAATTTGGAATATTTATTATAGCAAAAAGTAAAAAATGATGTGTTTTTTTTTCAAAAATGACGCTCTTCTTTTGTTTATAGCGCAAAAAGTAAAAAGAACAGAGGTGATCAAATACCACCAAAAGAAAGATTTTTTGTTTGGGTACAGCATCGCATGACCGTGCAATTGTCAGTTAAAGTGACACAGTGCCATATCGCAAAAAACTGCTTGGTCAAGAAAGGGGTAAAACTGGGGCTGAAGTGGTTAAACCTTTTATGCCTCCTCCTTTCCAACACATCACTATCCCCAATGCTGTCCCTTGTGACGTGAAAATGAACCCCTCACCTCCCTTATTCTGTACAACTGAACATTAACCCCTTCCTTTCCATCCTGCCACTGAATGTGATCAGCAAATTAACCTATCCACTTCCTCTGTGTATGACCTGTGCATTAATGTATCTGATGCACCATTCTCAAGCTCAGTGTTTAACCCCCTCAGTATTGGCAGGTTTTTTCATTTCCAAAAAATGTGGCAAAAAATTAAATTATCTTAGGATGTCTACTTTTCCAAAAAAGGGTCATTTAGGGGGTATTCATACTATTTTGGCATTTTTCTTTTAAGGTATTAGTTTTTTGTTTTTCTTCAACATTTTTGGCATGTTTTCCTTTTTAAAGCAAAAAAATAAGAAAAAACCCATGGTTTTTAAATACCACCAAAGCAAAGCTTCAATATATAAAACTCATTAGGATACAATATTGCAAATCAGAATAATTGTCAGTGAAGCTATAACATCAGTGAAAACTGAAAAATGTCCTAGTAATAAACTAGTATTACAGGCTGGTACTCAAGTGGTTACAAATGTTACAATTTTCTTAAAAAAAGCTAAAAGAAAAACTGTGCAGAAAAATAATTCAACTAGGACATTACAACAGAAAAGAGACAATAATACAACAGCAAATAAAATGGAATAGGAATGAAAAGTAATTAGGTTCCTGGGTTCTTTGGGTTCCAGCCAATGGAGCATACAAATTGATTCAAGATTTCTGAGTCATTGGCTTTTAAGAACTAAGACCCTTGGCAGAGAATCTTTGTTTTAATGGTAAAGGAGACCTTTCATGCTGGAGTTCCAACAGATTTTTAGTAGTACTAAGGCCGTCAGTTTGAATCCCAACCACGGCACTAGCTTCCTGGAGTTTGCATGTTCTTCCTGTGCCTGTGTGGGTTTTCCTTCAGGTTCCGGTTTCCTCCCACACTCTAAAGACATGCTGGTAGGTTAACTGACTCCTGACTCCTTAGATTGTAAGCTTCTTAAGGGCAGGGACTGACCTGAATGTACTATATACAGTATGTGTGTAAAGTGCTGCATAATTTGACAACGCTATATAAGTACCTATAATACATAAATACATTTTTTGTGGACCTCCTAGAAGGGGTTACTTAGCCCTCCCCCACCTAATCACAAGAAGTAGGAGTGCTGAAATTTTAAATATACTTTATTGGCCACTTCATTTATGTCACGTTTCTCAATATACCAATATTTCTGAATGATTACAATTTATTTTCAGGCAACCAACATAATATTACACAGAATTACATCTCAAGTTGATAGAGATCAAGTGTGATCTTGAATCTTCTGCATGCAAATATATTCTTATTATTCATGTAATTTTATCAGTTCATGGTTTATAAAATATGTTTACATTTTGATGCTGCAAGAAGTCATATGTATCCATAAATGTTGATTCTCCATTCTACTGCTTTCTAAAATATTTACAATAGGTCATAAAACCTGGCTAATTAATAAGGATGAACAATAAATAAAGAGCAACAACTGAAGGCTCAATTACCAACAAAAATAGAAATGGCAGCCATGTTTGCAGCCCTGGAGAACTCCTTGAAAGCAGAGATGGCAACAATACATAAGGACTTGGGACATATACTTACAAGGGTAGAAGAAATAGAAAAGAGATCGGACAGTCATACACAAACAATAAAAGAATTAAAAGGAAAAATTATAGTCTTAAAAACTGAACAATGGCAGCTAGCCTATAGACTGGAAGACCAGGAGAATCGATACAGAAGGAAGAATCTGAGAATATGAGGCCTACCAGAACCAATGCAAGGAGAGGACTTAATAGGAAAAATACAGAAAATATTCAACCCAATACTGGACAGAGAAGAAACAAACCCAATAAAAAAGATTAAGAGTCCATAGAATCAGAAGATTCTATAACTTTGAAGAAAAAAACCTTATATGGGGAAACATGAGGGGTAAGCTGCCAATAAAATATTAGGATAAGATCCTACAGATCTTCGCAGATCTGTCACAGGAAACATTAAGAAGAAGGAGGATTTTAAAACCCCTACTAGAAGTGATGCAAAACCATGAAATATGGTATAGTTGGGGCTTCCCCGCCTGCCTGACAGGTTGGAAAGATGGTCGCTCATTAAAACTTAGATTCCCAGAAGAAATCCAAGACTTTTGTAAAAACATGGAAATCCCTATTCCAGAGATCCCTGAATGGACAGCAGCAAGGAAAGAAAGAACTACACAAGATGAAGAGCAATGACAACTAATCCCTAGGAAAAAATAACATAAACTAAGATAATTGAACAAATTAAGTACACAAGTACAGAACTTACTGTACTGTGAAAGGGGTTCAGCAAGAGTGCTAGATAGAGCACCACCTCAGGCCAGAAGGAGCAGATGGGCAGAGGAGGCCCATATAGAAAATATATGGAGCTGCTCAATGACCAGGAGTAGGTCAAAATATCACCGTACAAGGGCTTTGGGGAGGGGGGGGTAGTGAGGGGGGTGGGGAATGATGGGGAGACAGGAGAAAAAGTCAGGAAAGCTCAGCCTAGTAAGATTCCCATGGCTCCTCAGAGTGATGGTCCTCCCCTGCCTCCTGGCACCCCCCACCCGGCCTGAAAGGTCTGGAATGGATTTTGGGGGACGCCATTTTTTAAAAAAAAATTAGTGCAGAGTTCCCCTTAATTTCCATATCAGACCCGAAGGGCCTGGTATGCATTTTAGGGGGACCCCCACACAATTTTTTTTTTAATTTTGGTTTGGGGTTCCCCTTAATATTCATACCAGATGCAAAGGGCCTGGTAATGGACTGGGGGGTCCCATGCTCTTTTTTTCAATGAGTTTTATCTATATTGCCGAGACCCGTCAATTCATTACAGCCACGATCAGTTTTAAATGACAATTTTTCCTTTAGAAATGTAATTTTTCTGTTCAAAACATGGGAATAATATGCCACTTTACAGGCATACTATAGACACCCCCCAGACACAATATTTAAAGGAATATTTCATGTTTAATGTTTCACTTTAAACATTAAAAAAATCACGGCTCCTGAAAAACGTCCGTTTTTAAAAAAATCTTTTGCATTGATACATGTCCCCTGGGGCAGGACCCGGGTCCCCAAACACTTTTTATGACAATAACTTGCATATAAGCCTTTAAAATGAGCACTTTCAATTTTTCATGTTAGTGTCCCATAGACTTTAACGGTGTTCCGGCGGCTTTCGATTTTGCCCCGAACACCGTATACTGTTCGATGTTCACAGAACATCCGAACAACCAAAGTTCAGCCCAAACTTATGCTCAGGTCAAACTGTTCACCCATCCCTACTGTGGGGACCCAAAATGGGAAAAAAAAAACTTGAAGATTGAATGAAGACTTGATACAAGATACAGAAGTAAAAAAAAAACCAAAGGGCAATATTTTTTGTTGAATGGGTCCTTGTAGGTCTCAAGGGCCACAATATGGGAAGCGCATAAAGCATATATTAGAATTATATTGATCTCCATAGGAGCCAAAAAACAAGACAGATAACGTAAGAGATATGGAAAGGACAACAAAAGAAATACGTGATTTAGAACAAAAGCATAAAAAAAGCCCAGATGCTGAAACACATCAAACATGAATTATAAAAAGGGATCACCTAAACGATCTGATGGAACAGGAAACTAAAAAGGTCTTTAATAAGGCAGCCAAAGATAGATATAAATGGGGAAATAAGCCGGGAAAATATTATCTTGTAAAAGCCCTAAAGTATAAAAAATCATCAAATTACATAGAAAAGATGAAAAATATTAAAGGGGAGATGGTATACAAGACAACAAAAATTGCAAAAGTATTCCAAAGCTATTATAGTGCTTTCTGCTCTGTAAGATAGAAGGAAACACAAGAAGTGGAAAAAAATGGAGGGAAAAAAATGCAGGATTATTTAAGAAAAGCAAAACTACTGAAGGCCCCAATAGAAAAACTACAATCATTGAAACCCAATAACACAAGATGAAATTAGAACTGCAATAAATAGCAAAGCGGCGGGGAAGGATCCAGGGCCAGGCAGATTTACAATTAAATATTATAACAAATTTAGCGAACAACTAATTCCAAATCTATGCGAATATCTAAATGGTTTGGGTGAGGGGGAAGAGATGACGAGAGAGTCACTATGGGTGTATGTTATGGTGATACCCAAAGAGGGAAAATATGCCACATTATGTTCCAGTTACAGACCAAGCAAAAGAGAAATCCCTATGGTTGGCTTTAAAGGCACACTCAAAAAAGATTGAAAAAGTATTGAGAGTATTATAGTACAAACAATTATTTATTCATAATTAAACATATTAGCTAAAATTATGCATATGAAAATGGAATGTCTAAACAGTTCATGATATTGTCACCATATTTGCGAGAAAAACATATATGCAGTCCTCTTGCACCCAACCCGTTTGGGAGTACAAATTTTCCTCCTTCTTCACTGGTATATGAAGAAGAGAATATATCTATAACATAGTTGGAAAACAATAAATGTCTGGTAGTGTAGGATTACAGAAGAATAAACAAATGTAGAAAAAGTTAGCTCATACACTTATTTTTTCTGGTGACAAAAAGAATTCAACATTCCATCATATTGCATTTAAAAACAGGAGAGATGCATATAACAGTAGGAGCTGTGTCTGTTGATTCTCTACTTCAAAACACATAGACATCAAAGGAGTCTCTTAAGGGCTATATGATGTTTTCAAATCACCCAATCATATACATAATTTTAGCTATTATGTTTAATTATGAATAAATATTTTTTTTGTAATATAATACTCTCAATCATTTTTTTTTTTTTTGAGTGTGCCTTTTAAAGTCCACCATAGGGTATTTCTCTTTTGCTTCTAATACTGGATGTGGCACCATATTGGCACAATATTACCGTTCAGTTTTTCTTCTCAGTTACAGACCAATAGCACTGTTAAATGCCAATACAAAACTATTTGCCAAAGTAATAGCAACAAGGCTAAAAAAGCTGATGCCGGAGTGGATTCATGAGGACCAAACGGGGTTTATACTGGGCAGGGAAAGTAAAGATAATGGTATAAGAACATTAATATTGTTAAAAGAAGAGAGAAATGGGGAATCCCCGGTTCTATTTCTGTTTATAGCCTTGTTGCTATAGTAATAGCAACAAGGCTAAAAAAGCTGATGCCGGAGTGGATTCATGAGGACCAAACTGGGTTTATACTGGGCAGGGAAAGTAAAGATAATGATATAAGAACATTAGTATTTTTAAAAGAAGAGAGAAATGGGGAATCCCCAGTTCTATTTCTGTTTATAGATGCAGAAAACGCATTTGACAGGGTAGACTGGGGATTTATGATGGAAACAATAGAAAATCTGGGATTAGGACCCAAAAAGATTCAATGGATTAAAAATGTATATAATCACCCTACAGCATCAATTAAAATAAATGGAGACACATCCTTACCATTTGAGATGTTCAATGGGGCAAGACAAGGATGCCCACTGTTGCCTCTCCTATACGTATTGACGCTGGAACCGTTTTTGGCAACTATTCGGAACAGCGTGGGTGTGGAGGGAATGAAGATGGAGGGAATAAAACATAAGGTAGTGGTATCAGCCGACAATGTTTTATTTTACATATTCAAACCTAGACTATCACTTCCAAATCTAATGAAAGAACTAGGGAAATATGGGGAACTATCAAATTTTAAGATAAATCCAATAAAATCTAAGATTTTGAACTTGAGTCTACGCAAGAAGGAAGCAATAGCATTACAAAATGAATTTCCATTTACATGGGTGGAGATCTACATTCCACTACTTAACGAGATTAAATCAGAGATAAAGAAAATATCAAAATGTCCACTATCCTGGATGGGAAGGATAAAATATGATAAAAATGGCCATATTCTCCAAAATAGTATTTAAATTTCAAATGTTACCAATAGCACTTCCTCAGAATTAAATGATCGTGAAATATATATGGCAAGATAAAAAGCCAAGGATACAATATGAGGTATTAAGTAGAGATAAAGTGCACAGGGAATTTGGCAGCACCAGACATAAAAAGATATTGCAATGCTTTGATATTAACATCGATGATAGAATAGACAAACACAAAAAATGCAAAAGGATGGGTCAGCATGGAAAACACCTTGAGTAAAACACATTTAGATAAAAACATATGAATACCAAAAAAAACAGAACACTGGACAGGGACACGCACAATTTGACTAGAAATAATATAAGTATGGGATGTAATTTACAGACATGTAAAATGGGAATATAACTCCCCACTAATTGCACTTTCTGGGACATTTTTTTTTACCAGGTAAAGTGACACATTTCAGAGCTTGGATTCAGAAGGCACAATTAAAAGACATTTTAAATAAATGAAAAATAAAAACCCTCCAGGAATTAAAAAGCAAAAGTGAGCTATTAAAGATAAATTAATGGAGGTAAAAGAACTGTAGAAACACCTGATCTCAGATATGTATTCCATCCTGTTCTATGACCACAGCCCAAAATCCAACATAGCAAGCCTTAGATGGGAAAGGGAATGCTCAATAAACCTCTCAGAAGAGGATTAGGAAAATATATACTCTTATATCCATAAGAGGTCACTCAATGTTTATGTGAAGGAAAATAGCTTTAAGGTATTTTCTAGATGATACAAGACCCCTCTTAGACTACACAAAATTTCTCCCACCATACCCACCAACTGATGGACATGCTCTAACGCAGAAGTATCACTCCTACAGATATGGTGGTCTTGTTCTTTAATTCAAACCTTTTGCAAAGATGTCCATCGTCTCACTACTCAAATCACCACCTATCCGATAGACTTTTCCCCGCCCGAATTCTTCTGCACTACCTCTCCATCCCCAAAAAGGGTTATTACCAATCCCTATCTTTACACCTCTTGAACGCTGCAAAAATGTGTATTTCAACCCAATGAAAATGACCAATCCCCCAACCATTATGGATTGGATCAGACTCATAAAGTTGCAGAAATGGAAGAATTGGTACATCAAGCCAAAGACACACCCACCAAACAAAAAACAATACAAGAGAACAATGATCCCATACTTATTGAATGCAGCAAAAGGAAAATGGCTAGACCCGGAAAAACCTACAATGAAAGAATGGTTCGAGAGACTACATTCGTAAAATTGAATATATGAAGTAGTAGAGACGAGGGCCAGGCAGAAAGATTCAATACTGTATGGGAAAAATTGATAGAGTTTAAGAAAACCAGGAAATATACAGAAAAGCAGATGTAGTAGGCAGTGGACTGTAACGTTAGGGTATACTTTCTTTTACTAGCACTTTTACTAGCTCAACACGGAGAGCAGGCAGGTTTTAATCAAGGAATTACATTTTCAATATTTTAGACAAAAGCCAAAAATATTCTTGATTGTCAGAACAGTGGAATAGGTCACAAACTAAGAAACACTGAGCATGATATATCAGCAAACACTATAGATTTTGAAACTGTTGACTAGCTATGGAACCATTATGTGTAGCACCATACAGTGCCTGAATACAGAAACTTTATGGTGCAAAGCAGGGTTGACTCTGCAGAAAAGAACTATGGATTTTGCAGTTGAAATCCAGTTGTAGAAAAATTACTGTATGTTTGGCACCTTTGCAGTGCTGGAGTACTGGCATAGGTAAGTAGAGGCAGAATGACATGGTGATGGTGGCAGGTCAGTAGATTTGGGCAAACAGTTTGAGCAAAAGTTTGGCCTGAACATCGCCTGTTCACCCATTCAGGGAATACCTGAATTTGCGGGGGTGCTCAGCGAGATGTTCACCTGCCGAGTGCGCTACACAGTGCATACCTGGTTGTTAAGGAGCGGGGGCCGGAAAGCCAGCTGCTGCATCATTAAGAACGGATGAGTCATCAGCTGTCAACGGGCATCCTCACCGAAAGGTGAATGAAAAAAACAAAACATTGCCTTACATGTTAGAATCCAATGTTTCTGATGTAAAATTACAGTTAGAAGTGTGTAAACGCTCTCACTATATCTCCTAACTTGTACACATTTACCCAAACTAGGTAACAGAAGAATAACTTGATCAGCAAGATCATATCAAAAAGGGACTAAAAACTATATATATGTTGTAAACCTTGATACTCCTTTGATGATCAAAATGTTCTCAGGTACTTCCACCAAATTTTCTATCATGACTGGATGTTTCTTTGCCTGTTCTTTTGCCTTTTTCCCTCTGTCATTCCTTCCTTATGCTCTTAACCTCACTTTACCCCTCTTCCCCCCTTTGACAACCCTTATATATATGGGATGAGTTTTGTTCTTCTGTATAACTGAAACTGGGATTACTTGATTATTGATTATACCCTTTCAGCACACACATTTAAACTCATCTCTCACTATGTGTACATTAGGGATGAGCCAAACACCCCCCTGTACGGTTAGCACCAGAACTTGCAAACAGGCAAAAAATTTAAAGTCTATGGGACACGAACATGAATAATAAAAAGTGCTAATTTTAAAGGCTTATATGCAAGTTACTGTCATAAAAAGTGTTTGGGGACCTGGGTCCTGCCCCAGGGGACATGGATCAATGCAAAAAAAAGTTTTAAAAGCGGACGTTTTTTCGGGAGCAGTGATTTTAATAATGCTTAAAGTGAAACAATAAAAGTGTAATATTCCTTTAAATTTTGTACCTGGGGGGTGTCTATAGTATGCCTGTAAAGGGGAGCATGTTTCCCTTGTTTAGAACAGTCTGACAGCAAAATGACATTTCAAAGGAAAAAAAGTCATTTAAAACTACTCGCGGCTATTAATGAATTGCCGGTTCGACAATACACATAAAAGTTCATTGATAAAAATGGCATGGGAATTCCTCACAGGGGAACCCCGAACCAAAATTTAAAAAAAAAATGACATGGGGTCCCCCTAAATTCCATACCAGCCCCTTCAGGTCTGGTATGGATATTAAGGGGAACCCTGGCCAATTTTTTTTTTTTTAAATGGCGTGGGGTCCCCCTCAAATATGGATTTTAAGGGGAACCCCGCACCAAAATAAAAAAAAATGGTGTGGAGTCCTCCCAAAAATCCAACCTGGCAGGCCGCAGGAATAGAGGGGGGATGAGAGAGCGCCCCCCCTCCTGAACCATACCAGGCCACATGTCCTCAACATTGGGAGGGTGCTTTGGGGTAGCCCCCCAAAACACCTTGTCCCCATGTTGATGGGGACAAGGGCCTCATCCCAACAACCCTTGCCCGGTGGTTGTGGGGGTAAGAAGACACCGCGGAGGAAGATGCCGGATGAGAACACCGGAGGAAGAACCAGAAGCAGATGGAGGAAGAAACCGAAGGAAGATAGAAGATAGAAGAAAGAAGATAGAAGAAAGAAGAAGCATTTAAATAAAAGAATTGTCAAAAACTGTCTCTTGTCATTTTTAACATTTTTGACAGCTTTTTTGTGAAATGGTAGAGGTACTTTTATACCCCCTTACCATTTCACACGGGGGGAGGGCCGGGATCTGGGGGTCCCCTTGTTAAAGGGGGCTTCCAGATTCTGATAAGCCCCCCACCCGCAGACCCCTACAACCACTGGGCAAGGGTTGTGGGGATGAGGCCCTTGTCCCCATCAACATGGGGACAAGGTGTTTTGGGGGGCTACCCCAAAGCACCCTCCCAAAGTTGAGGGCATGTGGCCTGGTACGGTTCAGGATGGGGGCTCTCTCTCATCCCCCCTCTTTTCCTGCGGCCTGCCAGGTTGCGTGTTCAGATAAGGGTCTGGTATGGATTTTTGGGGGGACCCCAAGCCATTTTTTTTAAATTTTGGCGTGGGGTTCCCCTTAAAATCCATACCAGACCTGAAGGGTCTGGTATAGATTTTGAGGGGGACCCCACGCCATTTTCTTTACATTTTGGCCGGGGTTCCCCTTAATATCCATACCAGACCTGAAGGGCCTGGTATGGAATTTGGGGGACCCCCACGTCATTTTTTTTTAAATTTTGGTTCGGGGTTCCCCTGTGTATTGTCAGACCGGCAATTCATTAATATCCGCGAGTAGTTTTAAATGACTTTTTTTCCTTTGAAATGTCATTTTGCTGTCAGACTGTTCTAAACATGGGAAACATGCGCCCCTTTACAGGCATACTATAGACACCCCCCAGGTACGAAATTTAAAGGAATATTGCACTTTTATTGTTTCACTTTAAGCATTATTAAAATCACTTTTTTTTGCATTGATCCATGTCCCCTGGGGCAGGACCCAGGTCCCCAAACACTTTTTATGACAAAACCATGCATATAAGCCTTTAAAATTAGCACTTTTGATATCTCCCATAGACTTTTAAAAGGTGTTCCGTGGCTTTTGAATTTGCCGCGAACACCCCAAATTGTTCGCTGTTCGGCGAACAGTGAACAGCCGATGTTCAAGTCGAACATGAGTTCGACTCGAACTTGAAACTCATCCCTAATGTCCATCTTTCTTTGTTTTCTGTATGCATTCTTTTTCATTATAAATAAATAAATATTGGGAAGAAAAATTATATAAATTTGACCAAATCTGAGACTTTTTCTGAATCAGCGCCCCAAATAACCCCAAGAACAGTTCTAAACAGAAACAGTTCTAAACACCAATAAAATAAAATATATATATTTTTTTTTGTTGAGTTATGTTATTATCTATACAGTATATCCTAAACATTTACACTAGCTAATCACACTCGTGTCAGGGAGAAATCTGTTCATAGGATCCTAATTTTTTTTTTTATTTGCATTTTTTTAATGTAGTTAGCCAATAAAGGGGAGAAGTAGGCAGTTGCACTTTCTCTGGTGAACTGGATTCAGGAGTTACCCAGACTCCTAGGTAGTCCACAGTGTGGGTGAGCAAATAAAAAGTAAAAATAAAACCACATAACAGTTTTGGTATTCTTTTTTAGATTAGTTTTTACCTTTTCAGGTTCCAATGATGTCTGAAGATGTCCTGTGGCATCCATTCAGTGTCAGCAGCTCAAAAGAAGGAGGCCTGTAGTCCTCTATCCTCATTTCTTCAAGCAGTATTACCTTAGAAATATAGTCAAACCTTTTTTTCATTTTGGATAGATTAAGGGATGGTTACAACCCCTGTCAGATTTTTGTTTGCCACCTTTATCCCATTGCAGGGATTTATCTTCACTTCCTGTCCTTTAGCCAAACAGGAAGTGAGAGGAAATCACCGAGAATTAAGGGACTTCCTTGGAGACCCCAAGGTCACCAGAACTTATGTCCCCATTGGAAGATTTTTTCCTCTATTACATTTCTGGGGACAACCCAAAATTTGAGATTTTCTTTTACTTTCACTTTCAATGATAACGGTAAACAGGACAAATAGAGAGGGTACATCTCCTTAACGGGGGCACAGACAGCAATAAAAACTGACAGATGTTGTAATCCATCTTTACTCTGTCCAAAACTAAACAGAAAGTTTTGCCTTTAGTTATACTTTATCCAAAAGCAAACATTTATTATATTGCAGCTTACCAATTCTTAGATGTGATGGCTGCTTTAGTTACTTTATTTAGGCTTCCCTACTTTTATTATATTCTGGTAATCCAGCCAACCAGTCTGCTGCACAGCACAAACTCTCCAGCAGAATGTATTAGTTGACATGGATGAGACAAACCACTTAACACTGGCAGGGGACTAAAATGATCAGCTTTTATTTATTCATGCAAAATCTTTATCCCAAAAGGAAAAAAAAAACAGTTTGCTGTAACATTATGACGCATGAGCTGGAATTTGCATTCAATTCCTTAGTGGTTCTTAATCTGGTAATACATTTAACACTACCCACCCCGGCTGACAATGCTGCTGCCAATCCCCCTATTGTCATTCCTCCAATGTTATGTTTCACTAATGCAGGAGGTGTATTGCTTTCCAGATCACCAGATGAAAACAAAGCGGGGAAAAACAAAGAAAAGAAAATGAATGCAGCCACCACATCTAATGCTTGATAAGCTGCGATATATTAGATGTTTGATTTTGGATTTACCTTCTTCCAGTCCACACTATAATCAAAGGACTGCTACAGTGAGAGCTTCCAGCCCTGAGAAAGTGTCTATGGACGTCCTCCCATAGCCCCGTCTCCCGCATGCCCCCCTGGGAGCACATCTGGCATGCTCTGTGACCGACCAATCATAGCGGTCCTTTACCATGTGATCACCTGTGCCAATCTCAGCTGATCACTCGCAAACCAACTTGCCAGTTATCGGTAGTCCTTTCTTTCGACACTGGGGCTGATTTACGAAGCATTTGCGCCATGACTTATTTTGTGCTAGCTGCATTTGGTTTGGTCTGGGCATGCTCAGGAACTTTGTTTTTTTTTTTGGTGGTGCTTTTTGTGTGTGAACATTACTTGGATGTTTCTGGGCATGCTCAGAGTGTGTTTTTTGGGTTAGTAATTTAAGGACATCTTTAACAGGTGTACTCACTTTTAAGTTCTCTCTACATTGGGTGAACTTGCACTTTGTGTGTTTCATGGACTGTGCATGTGTTTGCAATTGCCTCATTAGCACACAAACCTATGTTATATAAGTGCCGGTTCACACAGGGGCGACTTGTCAGGTGACCTAGCCATCTGACAAGTCGCCTCCCGTTCTGTACAATAGAACCGTTCTAAAAGGAGTGACGCAAGTCACTCCGACTTAGAAAAAGGTTCCTGTACTACTTCGGGGGCGACTTGGGGCGACTTGCATAGACTTCTATACAGAAGTCGTTTTGCAAGTCGCCGCGGCAGTCGTTTGCAGGTCGCCTCGCTGAGGTGACCTGCAAGTCGTGCCGCCCCAGTGTGAACCGGGGCTTAAGCTTGCAGATAGCATTCTTTACTTTGCACTGAAAAGAGCCAAGATTGTGTGATGGTCTGAATTTTTCTTTGCTGAGCTCAATGGAGTGAAAGGGGATTCAGAACACCCTGCGGTTTCAGGTTATGCCTGGTCATCTGCATAAAGCGAGTTTGGAGTTCCTTGTTCAGGATTTGCTGGAGAAAACAGTTGCAGTGGAACCAGGTCACATCTATTGTATCCAGGAACATGCAGCACCAAGGTACTATGATGTTTCTTTTGTGCATAGCAATTTTTGCATGGGAGTTATTGAGAAGTGTAAGGAATTGGAGAAAGCTAACCATGAGTCTATAAGGCCTTTCATAGTGGAACCCTTGTATGCTATGGAGGAGAAACCATTGGTTGTTCACCTGTTTAACCCCTTCACGGACATTGCCTTGGTAGTGGCCTTTTTGAAAAGATACTGCTCTGCAGTGAAGGGAGGCTTCAGGCTGACTAATCGTCTGGGGATCGTTAATGGCAAATTAAAGTTTTTTGTCAAGCTGGAGGTGGATTCTGAAGGGATTGGTGGAGTGCGGCATCCACCAGCTAATTTTTCAATAGCAGGAAATAGAGGGTTTCTCTACTACCCTGGTCAACCGACATACTGCAGAAGATGTCATAAGTTTGGGCATACCAGAAATTACTGTAATGTGGAGATGCACTGCCGGAACTGTGGGGAAGAGGGACATGAGGCTGGGGCTTGCTTGATTAAGCGGGCCTGTGATATATGTGGACAGCGTGATCATACAGTGAAGAATTATCCAAAAGTAAGAAGGGCCTATGTCTCTTATGTTGATGCTGTCAGGCACACCGCTGAGAGTGGACAACCAGTGTCCAAGCAGGTGCTGTCTGAATCTCCTGAAAGACAGGAAGAGGAGGAGGAGGTTGTGGTGGTGGAAGAGGAAGAAAGTGGGCACCTGGGTGTGGAGGAGAGAGTGGAGGAAAGAGTAGAAGTGCCACCCACTAGTGTGGAGCCATTAACAGCGGGGAGTGGAGCAGAGGTGGAGAGGGCAGTGGAGGAGGTTATGGAGGAGTTGGCAGCAGCCTTACAGTGGAAGCCGGAAGTGCAGGAAGCCCAAGAAGAGGAGGTGGAAAAGATGGAGACACTGGGTGCCAAAACCAAGGTGGACGCTTTGGGGAGCCCTAAGAAGAGAAGGGCTAAGAAATTGAAAGTAGAGACAGCTGGTATTGAAACACCTAACCCCTTTGAGGTCCTAGGGGATGTTGGAGTGGAGGTAGAATCACCAGCACTAAGTCCAGGGACTCCATACATTTTTCAGCCGGCCACATTGTCGCCTAGTCAGGAGTTTTTGGATGATGAAAACATTATGGCCCTGAGGAATGTATTTCAGTTTTCTGGTTTAAGTGATAGGTCTGGGGGTGAATGATGCCCATCTTCATGTGAATGGGCATCAAGCTGGTGTCCCTCAATGTGAGGGATTTTGGGTCTCCTGCTAGACAGTGTGCTGTTTTTGAGGACTTGAAGGTCAATGGAGGAGACATCATCTGTCTACAGGAGTGTTTTTTTAATCGACCGCCCAAGCCTCTGGAGTGGGTGGTGGATTACATATGGTCGGCAGCTGGGGAAAATAGGAATGCTGGGGTAGGCATTACCATTACAAACAGAAATATTTGCATTATGTCTCATATTGTGTTAGTGCCAGGAAGATTAATTATGGCAGATTTAATTTTGTTTAACCAGAAGTTTAGGCTTTTTAATTTATATGCTCCTGTGAATAGCCAGAAACGTCTTGAGTTTTTTGAAGTTTTGAAGTTACATGCAGTGGGAAGGAGACCTAGTGTGATCATGGGTGATTTTAATATGATCCGATTTGTGAAAGATCGGATAGGAGTAGTGGAGACCAAATTAGATGTAGGTAGCACTATGCTGAATGGGGTAATTCAGGACTTGCATCTCAATGATGCTCATACTGTTCTGGGTTTGGTCGATCCATATTTCACTTTTTTTTCGGAGTGTGGGCGCACCAAATCCAGAATTGATTTATGTTTGTTTTCTGATGCGTTCAAATGTGCTAATGTTAAACACAGGCCAGAATTTTTTTCAGACCATGTGGCAGTGTATGTTGATTTGAGTATGGGAGATAGTATTAAGTTTGGTTTAGGGGTATGGAGGTTAAATAGTTTATTGTTGCAGGACGAGCATGTCAAAGCCCATTTTAGTAAGGTATATAGTAGATGGGTTAATAGGAAAAAAGATTTTAGTAATATTTTGGGGTGGTGGGATTGGGTCAAAAGGAAAATTAAATTCTTTTTTCAAAAAAAGAGTAGGGATAAAAGTAGCAGTGAGAAAGGGGGATATTCTCGGTTACAAGTCAGGTTGGCTACATTATATTCATTTAGAAATATGGGCTATGACATGGCCGATGAAATAGACCATGTTAGGAAGAGGATTAAAGAGGTATTGACTGAAAGAGGAAAACAAATTATTTTTCAAGCGAGAGTTAAACACCTGGAGCAGGATGAAAAATGTTCTAGATTTTTTTTCAAGAGGGTTTGTAAGGAAAAAGGAGTGTTTGAGGGTGTGTATGATGAAGAAGGTAGGGAATGTAAGGGAGAGAATGTGCTGGAATGCGTGACTAAATTTTATAAATGATTGTATGAGGGAGTGTGTGTTGATGAGTCAGATACTAGAATGTTTGATATGGTAGATGATAAGGTTTTTTTGCAGAAAGCAGTGAATGAGGAGGTGTGGGAAGCTGTGGCAAGCATGGGGGCGAATAAAACCCCGGGAGGGGATGGCTTACCAAGTGAGTTTTTAAAATTGTTTTGGGATATTATTAAGCGGGATGTGGTTGAGGTATTTAGTTACATGATGAGGGAAGGCATTAGATCTGAATCTATGAGAGAAGGGGTAGTGGTATTAATATATAAGAAGGGGGATAAGATGGAAATTCGAAATTGGAGGCCTATCTCCTTACTAAATTCAGACTACAAGGTCTTTGCAAAGATGGTGGCGAGGAGATTACCTAAGGTCATTAGTAGGATGGTTAGTGAGATGCAGGCCTGTGCAGTGCTGGGTCGAATGATCTCAGAGAATTTAATTTTAGTTAGGGATATAATTCTTTTTTTTAAAGATAGGAATAGTTTGATTATCCTGACATCATTTGACCTTGAGAAAACATACGATAAAGCAAGTCATGGGTTTTTGTGGGAGGTTTTGAAGCGGATGGGTATACCACAGCTGCTCATTAATGTAATAAAAGGGTTGTATTGGGGGATCAGTAGTCGGGTTCTGGTTAATGGGAGTTTGGGGTGGGCTTTTTTGGTTAAATCTGGGGTGAGACAGGGGTGTCCCCTGTCCCCTATTCTCTTTATTTGTTTTATTGATTCACTGTTAAGGATGATACAGAGGGATAAGGTGGTGAGGGGCTTTTTGGTGCCTTGGAGTGGGGGGAAAATTGTGAAATGTTTAGGTTATATGGATGATGTGGTGGCAGTGTGTCAGTCAGTCGTAGGCGTAAGAAGGGTGAAGTTACTTTTGTCAATTTTTTGTGTATGTGCGGGAATGAGTGTGAATTGGAATAAGTGTAGTTTGGGTGTGTATGGAAGACAAATGGAATGTGTGGATGATCAGATTGGGAAGGTTGAGGATGGAGTGAGGATTTTGGGTATTGTGTTTGACTATGGAATGAAAGGGGAAGTGTGCTGGAATGAAGTGTTAGAAAAGATAGCCAAGAAGTTGAGGTTTTGGTGTCTAAGAAAATTGTCGATTTATGGGAAAGTTTTAGTAGTCAAGGCAGTAATCTTGCCTTTAATTTTATATACAAGTAATATCTTCCCTCCAGGGGAGATGAGATTGAGGAAAATTAATAAGTTATTGTTTACCTTTTTATGGGGGTCGAAAATGGAAAGAGTTAAGAGAGAGTATGTGCCTAGATGTGAATGTAATGGTGGGTTGAGTTTTCCGAATGTGAAAGTGTTTTTGTTAATGCATTATTGGTTCTGTGTGGTGAAAGTTTTGAGGAATGGTGGAGTGTATGCTAGGATGATAGCTTTTTCAGGTGGGTGGTTGTTTAGGAGATGGGGGTGGTTGGGAAGGGATTCAAGTGGCTTACGTGGTGGCAAGCGACTACTGGGTATTGGAAAAGTTTAGGGTAGAGTTTAAGTTGGCAGATTTAGGAAAAGAGGAGAGGGATAAAGTGAAGGTGAGAAAGTGGTTGATAGATAAGGAGTATGTGTGTAACCTTAGGGGAGTTAATGCGTCAGTGGCTGGGGAAGTATGGAAGAAAATGAGTATATATGGGGTGACAAATGTGCAGGCAGATAGTATGGATGAGTTTGCATGACTGTCTAGCTACGAGGCTATTTATGAAAAGGAGGGATTTGCGTGTGTCTGATATTTGTCTGAGAATTAATTGTGGGGGTGTAGAAGACAGTGAGCATGTGTTCTGGGGGTGTGGTGTAGTGAAAGATGTGATCAATAAGAGTCAAGATCTGGTGAAAGAAATAACAGGAGTGAAGGTGAGTGAGTGGAAAATGATGATGTATGGCTTGGGGAAACTGGAAAAAGATAAACAAAGTATTGTGGTTAGTGCTATGTGCATTAAAGGAAGTGTTGTGGGATGCACGCAACTTGTATGTATATAAAAATGTTTCGTTAGACAGTAAACAATGTATAGGATTATGGCTAAGCAAGCTATACTTTTTTTTTCGTTTTGGATAAAAAGAAGGGTGTGGATGCTGAGGCATCTGGAAATTTAAAAAATGGAAAATGTTGATTAAAAATTAAGTCTTTTCCATGATGATGCAAGACCTTGTTGGAGACAGTGAATGAGCATCAAGCTGAATAGTCTCTCGAGAGTTTTCTGAAGTGGAATTAAAAAAAAAAAAAATTGGGTGTCTTTATCGAGTTTCTAACACATGTATTTTCTATTTGTATTTTGTTCATTATGTTGTTGCGAAACAGATGTGTTTTTATGCAATTTATTTGTTACTTTGGTTTGTTGTTTTTTTTGGGTGGTGGTTATTTTACCATGAAATCTTTATGTTGGCAATTTTTATTGTTTTTATGTTGTTCACTTTGATTTAACTGTCTGTGCTGCCTTATTTTTAAAATTATTTCTCAAGATGTTGTGCCTAATGTTGTTTTAATCCTTAATATATGTCCATTTGTGGGTGCACTCCTTTTAACTCCTGTTAATTTACACTGCAAAAGGGTCAAACCACAAACATATTCTGTTAGTGTCTCAAATTAACATACATGTGTGTATTTTGCTTTCCTTGCTTCTTTTCCAAGTCCTGTTTTTTTTGGACCAATAAAATTATTTCAAATTTTTTATGTTTTATGTGTGTTCTTTTCATGCAACGGATTTCCCAGCTGCAGCTTAACTAGGCTAATTGGCATGTCTTAGACAAATCCCTTTTTTATTTTTTTTTAGTTTTAAGTTACTTTCCTGGTGCCTTCATGGTAGCACATGCATGGACTGTGTGTATGCTGCCATGGATAGTGACCAGGAAAGTAACATTTCAGAGTGGTAAGTATTCAATTTCCTTTTTGAGCAGTGGTTTTCAGTCTCAGTCCTCAAGTACCCCCCGACAGGACATGTTTAGGAAATTGTATCATATCTAAAATAGCTGTCCAAAATACAAAACCATTGACTTTGATTTAAAGCACCTGTGCAAGATGAAGGAAAACCTGCAAACATGGCCTGTTGGGGGGGTACTTGAGGACAGGGTTGAGAAGCACTGATTTAGAGCACTGAACTAAAATCAAGCTGAAGACAATCTTATTCTAATTGTGAACATTTGAGGTAAATGAAGATTTAAATGTATTTTTATTTTTTTTTAAGGTTGGGCTTTGTGTCCCTTTTCTTAAAATTGGCTTTGCTTTGTCACATAGCCAAACAGGAAGTGCGAGGAAAACCCTAACAATATTTTTCCTTGGGGACACACAGGTCAATCTAACTAGTGCCCCCACTATGCAAATTGCACTCTAGCACTTTGTTGTGTACACCCCAAATTATTAGGTATTTTGGGATTTATTAAAGGCAAATCCTTTTTGCAATACAAGTGTAGTTGATGAATATCTGAGGGGAAGCAGTGATGATTTTGTCATCCAATCATGTAGAGGCAAAGATGCAGTTTTTTTTTCTTTTCCTTGCTTGTCCCTCTCGGATCTCCAGCAACTGCACTTCTAAGTGCATTTATAGTGCAAAGTGGATTTACCTTTTAGTAAATAAACCCCAAGATACATAATAATTTGGGATGTACATGGCAAAATGCTAGAGTGCAATTTCCCGAATGGGGAAACTATTTATATAGACGTGTGTCCCCAAGTACATACATTGGTAGGGTTTTACCCTCACTTCCTGTTTGGCTATGTGACATGAAGTGATTAATTTTGAATGAGAAATTGGCAAAATTTAGGAGGTGTCTTCACCCTATCATGGGGTGTAGACATCTGACAAAACTTCTAATCCCTCTGCAGTCTATCCTCAAGCAAAAATAAGAAAGGATTTTAATTAGTTTAACTTTGCAAAGACACATTCCTAAGTTCAATTGTGATGCATGTTAATGGCCCATTTAGACCTTTAATAGAAAGTCATCAGTTGCCTTTGACTCTAAACATTATTTTTGGCCAGTCCTAGAAATCTGCATCTGTTTTTCTATTAACCACTTGGTGTCTGTGCTATAGCCAAATGACGGCCATAGCGTGGACCTGAATTTCTGGGAGGCTGTCATAGGACGGGCTCCCCGTGTGCTCCCTGCAGGGTGCGCAGCGCGCACTGAGTCACTGAGACTCTGGTGATCACAGATCCAAGTAATGGCCGATCCCCACCCCTTACCACGCGATTAGCTGTCAGCCAATGACAGCTGATCACATGATGTAAACTAAAGCTCGGTAATTGTTTATTTTTTCTCCTCACGCTGACAGCATGAGGATAAAAATAAAAGCTGATCACCGGCTTAGGTGCAAGGGACATTGGTCCCGAAGAGGCAATTCTGCCTCATCTGTGCCCACCAGTACCACCTGCCAGTGCCACCTATCAATGCCCACCAGTTGTCCCAAGCAGTGCTGCCTATCAGTGTAACCAATCAGTGCCCATCAGTGCCGCCTCATCAGTGTACATCAATGAAGAAGACAAATTACCTGTTTGCAAAATTTAATATCAAAATATCCAAAAATATACAAAATTATTTTTAAAAAATTGGTCTTTTCTTTTTTTTTGGAACAAAAGAAAAAAAACACAGAGGTGATCAAATACCACCAAAAGAATGCTCTATTTGTGGGAACTTTAAAAAAAAAAACATTTGGCTAAGTATGACCGCGCAATTGTCATTAAAGTGCATCAGCACTGAAAATTGGTCTGCACAGCAGGGGGTTTAAGTGCCCAGTAAGCAAGTGGTTAATTTCCATGCCAAATATGGATTTCTGTAATAAAGATGTGTCCCCGCTGTGTATGCGGCATGGGCGTAAGCAAGTCGCACACATATGAACGGTACTCATTGTAAATCATGGGGTAGAACTTGTGATGCAACTTTTCAGTCCCAAGTGGCCTTAGGCTGTCTTTCCACTACTGCGAGTTGTTGTGTGACTTGACACATGTGAAGTCGCAGGACAAGTCAAAACACATGTATTTCAATGTTCCCCCGTTCTAATTGGTGCAACTCCAAAAAAAGTTCTTGCACTACTTTGTTCCAACTTCAGTGTGACTTTTTCTCCGATGTTTTGAACTAGTCGCATGACATGGCATTAAGGCTCAGTTTCCACTATTGCAAGCCCAAAGCTGCGTGTTTTTTGCCGCGAGTTTCCAGCAACTTTTTGACGAAACTTGAAGCAATGCCTGTGTATTTTTGAGGTCTATGGACCTCAAGTCGCATCAAAGTGGGACCAAAGTAGTGCAGGGACTACTTTGAAGTTGCTGCGACTTGAAGTCGCAGACATATGAACGGTACTCGTTGTAAATCATGGGGTAGAACTTGTGATGCAACTTTTCAGTCCCTAGTGGCATGACAAGTTGCAATAGTGGAAAACAAGCCGAAAAAGCACATTGTAAATCACGCAACTGGGGTTGAAATAGTGGAAAGAGAGCATTAGACTAAAGCGGTAATAGGAAGATGCACTGTAAGAATTACTTCTAATTGTAGAAAACCAAACAGGCTCTTGCACTGAATCTAATTTATGGAAGATCTAACTGATTGGCCAGTTTATGGTGACCTTAAAAGATATGAAAAGTTGAATTTCTGGTGTTTAAGCCTCATACACACGATGGGACTTTGTACAAACTTTCCCGTGGATTTTTGTACAAAGTGTGTTGGTCTTAGGGTTCTTTCCCGTGGACGTGTCCATGTACGGAGCCCGCTCTGCTCAGCGGGGGATCGCTCCGTGGATCCCCACTGAGCAGGCAGATGACAGGTCTGTCTCTGCACACTGTGCAGGGAGGGACCTGTCAGAGTGCCGCTCTCCTCTATGGGGGATCGGATGGTGACGGACCGTAGAGTCCGTCGTCACCCGATCCCATCCGCAGATGGATGGAAAAATAGATGTTTGCTCCGTTACACTTTTTCGGATTGGAGTGGGTCGGATGTCAGAGGACATGTCACCACTGACATCGACCCTCCATAGAGGTCTGAGGCGGACCTGAAAGGTCTGTCCGTGTGAAAGGGGCCTTAGGTCCTTTCACACTGGGGCGGTGTGGGCGTCAGCCGTAAAATGGTGCTATTTTTAGCAGCGCCATACTGGCGGCGTTTTGCCGGCGGTATAGCCGCACTGTCCCATTGATTTCAATGGGCAGGAGTGGTTTATACACTGCTCCAAAGGTGCTGCTAGCAAGCCTTTTTTTAGGCCCGTTTCACACTGGGGTGTTTTAGGTGCTACAGCGCTAAAAATAGCATCTGAAAAATGCCCTAAAGAAGCGGCTCCATTCACTCCAGTGAGGGCTTTCACACTGGAGTGGTGCACTGGCAGGGCGTCACAAAAAGTCCTTCCCACAGCTTCTTTGGAGCGGTGAACTCACCGGTCCTCCCCATTGAAATCAATGGGGCAGCACTGTGATACTGCCAGCAAAATGCAGCTCCAACACTGTTTTGCGGGTGTATTAAAAACCACCCCGCTAGCAGCCGAATAATGCCGCTAAAATGACAGTAAAGCGCCGCTAAAATAGCTTATTTAGGACATTTTTCAGGTGCTATTTTTAGCGCCTGAAAAACACGCCAGTGTGAAAGGGGCCTTATCCTTTCACACGGATGGATAGAATTGTGCTTTTAGCTGTGTTTTCTCCCGCAGCTAAATGCACACAATGCTTTCCTATGGCCTCATTCACACACTGCGTTTTGATTACATGCGATTTGGTGCAGATAGAAAAAATAGAATTGACTGCGTCCAGGAGCGATTTAGCACAGCTATCCGCACATAACCGCAGGTAATCACACTGCACTGTGTCAGCTGCAGATAGCAGCGCCGAGCTGGCTCGCTCATCAGGAAAGGAAAACATTTTTTTTCCTTTCCCAATGAGCGACAAGCACGAGGATCCAACTTGAATCCCCGCCAATACCAGGCACTGTGATATGAATCTTAAGGGAGAACTCCATGCCAAATTTTAAATAAAAAAACAGCATGGGTTCCCCTCCAAGAGCATACCAGGCCCTTTGGTCTGTTATGGATTTTAAGGGGAACCCCCTACGCCGAAAAAATAGCACGGGGGTCCCTCCAAGATCCGTACCAGACCCTTATCCGAACATGCAGCCTGACCGGTCAGGAAAGGGGGTGGGGACGAGCGAGCACCCCTCTTCCTGAACCGTACCAGGCCGCATGCCCTCAACATGGGGGATGGGTACTTTGGTGAAGGGGGGCGTGCTGCGGGCCCCCCCACTCCAAAGCACCTTGTTCCCATGTTGATGAGGACAAGGGCCTCTTCCCGACAACCCTAGATGTTGGTTGTCGGGGTCTGTGGGTGGGGGGATTATGAGAATCCAGGAGCCCCCTTTAATAAGGGGGCCCCCAGATCCTGGCCCCCCACCCTACATGAATGAGTATAGGGTACATGATACCCCTACCCATTCACCTGGGGGAGAAAAGTGTCAATAAAAAAAACACACTTATCTCCTCCATCATACAACCTTACCTAAAAGATCCTACCATAAATCACTGGCCATGCACATGGTAAATGCGTCCAGGTTATGCATACCTGTACACTGGCGTTCAACCAACCCCCCGACTATCAGGGAATGGCTGACAAAGATTGCTAAGATAGAGGAGATGGAAGAATTGATCTATATCTCACAAGATCGCATACAAAAATTTACCACTGTCTGGGCATGTTGGATACATTTTAAAAGTACTGAGTGTTACAAATCTTACTTTCCAATATGATACTTCCCCCCTCCCGAGTGACTGGGAGATACCCGGTTGCTCTTTCTGTTGGGGCTGTGTGGCCCGGGGAGAGGGGCGGCCCTCTATCCTTTCTACCTCTATGCCCCATACCTCCTTCTCCTTTTCTTCTCTCTCACCCTTTTTTCCCCGCTATTTCTTTGTACACTTACCCCCCCTCTTCTGTACCCCTCTACTATTTTTATTTTATTTTAGATCCATATCCCATTTATTCATACCTATCCATACCCTTCCTACAATATTTGACTGAGACAATTAAAGCAACACGCACTAAGAATTTACCAGAGACAGGTCATTCTTATATAGTTCCACACAAGTCTAATACTCTTCTTTACTTCATGATTGGACCTGGTGAAAATGGTCCACACGGAGGATTTTTGATTATAATAACACTTGTATACAGAAAGATGTCTCGTAATGGAATGGTCAATTTGATTTTCTTTCCCCCCCCATATAGTGATTACTTTCATTTGAAAGCACCTCACTTAGTCTACTATATACTTTTGTTTCCCATGACTTAAATTGTAACAACACATTCTGTACTACCAATGTAAAATAATGTCATGGATGCATCTTTCAAAACCTGTCTAACTGCCTGTACATGTAATTGTGCTCTTTTTCAATAAAACCTTTTTTGTGAAAAAAAAAAACACACTACACAGGTTTTTAAAGTAATTTATTAGGCAGTTCCGGAGGTATTCTTCCGACTTCGGGGCTCTTCCTCCGCGCTCTCCGCATCTTCTCCCGGTGTCCAGTTCTTCTCCGCGCTGTCCGGCCTCTTCTCCCAGTGTCGGGTATCTTCTGCCGGCCTCCCCCGCTATCTTCTTCCATCCCTTTTGCTAGCGGTGGGCTGGTCTTCTGCCGCTGCCCGGTTCTTCTCTGATATCTTCTGCCGGCCTCCCCCGCTATCTTCTTCCAGCTCTTTTGCTAGCGGGGAGCCCGGTCTTCTGCCACTGTCCGGTTCTCTGTTGCTGTCCGGTTCTTCTCCGGTATCCTCTGCCGGATCCCCCGCTATCTTCTTCCATCTCTCTTCCAGCCCCGGGACTATGCCGTCATAAGAGGTGGGGTCACCCGGTGACATCACACAGTGACCACACCCCATGCCTATATAAGTCACCGCACACCCCGCAGACGGCATTACAGCTGGAGAGGGCGTTGTGTCAACATCAGAAGAAGAGAAGAGGGGAGAAGACGATGACGTAGAAGAAGATCGGGCCCCCTCTAGCAAAACAGCTGGAAGAAGATAGCGGGGAGGCCGGCAGAAGATACCGGAGAAGAACCAGGCAGTGGCAGAAGACCGGGCCCCGCTAGCAAAAGAGCTAGAACAAGATAGCGGGGGAGGCCGGCAGAAGACACCGGACACCGGGAGAAGAGGCCGGACAGCGCGGAGAAGAACTGGACACCGGGAGAAAATGCGGAGAGCGTGGAAGAAGACCCCGAAGTCAGAAGAAGACCCCCGGAGCTGCCTAATAAATTACTTTAAAAACCTGTGTAGTGTGTTTTTTTATTGACACTTTTCTCCCCCAGGTGAATGGGTAGGGGTACCATGTACCCCATACTCATTCACGTAGGGTGGGGGGCTGGGATCTGGGGGCCCCCTTATTAAAGGGGGCTCCTGGATTCTGATAAGCCCCCGCCCACAGACCCCGATAACCAACGGCCAGGGTTTTCGGGAAGGGGCCCTAGTCCTCACCAACATGGGGACAAGGTGCTTTGGGGTGGGGGGCTTGCAGCGTGCCCCCCTTCCCCAAAGTACCCATCCCCCATGTTGAGGGCATGCAGCCTGGTACAGTTTGGGGGGGGCATTCGCTCGTCCCCACCCCTTTCCTGACTGGCCGGGCTGCGTGCTCGGATAAGGGTCTGGTATGGATTTTGAAGGACCGCCCACGCTGTTTTTTCAGCGTAGGGGGTTCCCCTTACAATCCATACCAGACCGAAGGGCCTAGCATGCACCCAGAGGGGGAACCCATGCCGTTTTTTCTCACGCTGCTTTAATAGGAAGATGTGTTTTTCCTATTGCAACAAGCGCGAGCTGTACCTCACTGAGAACCAGTGGGATTACATCCGCTGGAAACATTCTCACGTGTAGGTACTCCTGTGTGTGCGCCGGTTCACACGCTGAATTAAGGATCTATCCAGCACACCAATTAAGGTCTGAAGCAGTGCATTCATCTTAGTAAATGACCCCCACTGTGTCTGTGTGAGAAAAGGAGAGTCGTAAACTGGAAAGCCTGTCAGCATATTATCCAATGCAGTCTCATCAGTGCCAATCAGTGACCATCAGTATAGCCTAACAGTGCCCTATCAGTGTAGCCTCATCATTGCACATGTGCGTGGTGCACGTATTGTGCATGCGCAGTGAGCTAATGTGCCGTGTGTGATGCGCATGTGTGGTGATAGAGAGGGTGGGCGCCGTGCGGGCATGAGCCGCAATGGCGACGTGAATCTAAGTGGACTCGTGGTGCGCATGCGTGCCGCAAAACCTCCGTGTAGCGATAAAAGGGGCATACGGGGACACAGGAAGTGCGGTCATCTCTGACCAACAACATCCTGCCCTTGCCCAGAAAGCATCCGTGTAGCAATGAAGAGGCTTACGGAGACACAGGAAGTGCGGACATCTCTGCCCAACAATCATCCTGCACCTACCATGAAAGAAAACATATATGTAAACCGAAAAGGGTGAATGAAGAAATAAATGGGAGAAGTGAATGACAGAAAACCCGTCAACCCGTTTGACGGGTTTTCTGTCATTCACTTCTCCCATTTATTTATTCATTCATCCTTTCCGGTTTACATATATGTTTTCTTTCCGGGTAGGTGCAGGATGATTGTTGGGCAGAGATGTCCGCACTTCCTGTGTCTCCGTAAGCCTCTTCATTGCTACACGGATGCTTTCTGGGCAGGGGCAGGATGTTGTTGGTCAGAGATGACCGCACTTCCTGTGTCTCCGTATGCCCCTTTTATCGCTACACGGAGGTTTTGCGGCACGCATGCGCACCACGAGTCTGCTTAGATTCACGTCGCCATTGCGGCTCATCCCTGCACGGCGCCCACCCTCTCTATCACCACACATGCGCATCACACACGGCACATTAGCTCACTGCGCATGCGCAATACGTGCACCACGCACATGCGCAGTACACCACTGCGCTGTACGTTTTTCTTTTCTGTGCCCATCGAACGGCCTTCTTCTCTCTGTTTATCACTGTTTCTTTGGACTGCTTATCCTCTTTTCACATACCGCACATTGCTTTGCCAGTTATGTTTATTCAAACCTAAACATGGTTTTATCCACTTCCGGTATCCAAGGTGAGGCGTGGAACGCACGCCGGACGGCCATTTTGGCCAAAAACCGGAAGTGGTGTTTACACAGCCGTGGAGCCTTTTTTCATTATTTTATTTGATCCCCTATATAAACCCTGGTGGCTACAGTGGGGGGAACCCCCCAGACGATGTCTATGAAGACGAAACGCGTCGGTTAGGACCCCACTGTCGCCACTTCTTTTCTCAGCGCTGTTTTATCTGTTTTACCTGGATTTACATGTGAGTGTACATCCTTTTATTTTCAATAAATCACATATATTTTTTACGGATTTACACTATGTGGCCATTCCTTCTTTTTCCACTTGTCTACATCATCGTTTGGCTCTTCTAAACTCGAGTCTGGGGGATACGATACCACCTGGCTTGCTTCATCTACATCGCCCCCCCCTGATTTGGACACCCACCGTTTGAAGGGATTCAGCAACAAGCCGGTTCATCCACAAGTATCATCTTTCCAGGTCGCCTCGAGTCACTCACCACCCAAGCCTATCTGACCCAACTTGGCGTACGCCCTTTGGGTCCATCCCATCTGGTAAACCTCTTCATCTTCAGGTGGTGGTGTGTTTATTTTCATCATAGATGTCTCCTTGAAGTTTCAGTCTCTTGAAGGACTTCTCATATTGATGCCTTTTTGCCCTTTTTGTTTATCTTTGGGAACATTTACGTTTTTTACATATTGGACATTCATCTCATTAGCGCTACACTTGTTTTGTTTTTTCTCGTGATTACATACCACCAAAAAAAGTTCTATCTGTCTCAAAAAATGTATAAAAATGTCTTATGGGTACAATGTTGCACGACTGCACAATTGTCATTCAAAATGCAACAGCGCTGAAAGCTGAAAATTGGCCTGGGCAGGAAAGGGCCAAAAGTGCCTAGTATTGAAGTGGTAATGCCACTTTAAATTCCCCTTTGAGCTTTTTTGGGTGGTCAGTACTGGGCCCAAGGAACCCTCAGGTGGAGTTCTATTTTACTTGCCCATAATTGGATAATAATGTCACACATGTTCCCTCTTCCTCTGACCTTGGACACCACTGGAATGTGGAAAGGTAAATGTTGTTAAAAAAAGAAAAGTGTTTTTAATGTGTGTGTTGTGTTTTTTTCCTTGCCTGCACATATTGGACAGGGGACTGAAGTACTCCTAATACCAGTTGACCAGAAAGTGGATGACCATCTTCTTAACACATTCCCCACTTGCTCACCCCTCCCGAGACCAGGGGGCTAAAAATATCCATCTAGGGTGGAGAACCCCTCTCAAAGCACTCACCCAATGCTAAAAGGCACATGGGCTGATGTCCAAATAGCAGATGGTACGCATTCTTGCTATAGAGATGCCAGTCTGCATACCTTGTGATTCAGACTGATCAGCTTTGGCATTTAGTAAAGTCTGGGCAAATCAAGGACCACACAGTTGCATTGAATATCAGTGCACAATTTATTAGATAGGGTCAGGGATCATGTTCACTATTTGCACATACTGTACATTCATGCTTTCGTGAGATGTTGGCTACTGTACCATTGCAATTTATGGTTAGTCTTGTTAATTTCCCTTCAGTATATAAGGTACATTTGCTTGTACATGATTGGATGATAAAATCAGCAGAGTTTCCCCTCATTTCAGAGCTTCCCCTCAGATCTACAGCGATCTACAGCCACTGCACTTACAAGTGCACTTGCAGTGCACTTGTAGTGCAGAGTGGAGTTCCCTTTAGTAAATCAACCCCCCTATCTTTCTAAAATATAAACACTCAGAATAATATTTTTAAAGCATTTGTATGCCTACTTTTTATATTATATATACATCACATTAAAACATTTTTTATATATCTGGTTCAAACTCAATACAAATTAATGTTTTTCATTTATAACTCAGCAAATAAATCTCCAGTTACTGCAATTGATGAACAGGTAATGACGGTAGGCATGGGGGGTTATTTACTAAAGGCAAATCCACTTTGCACTACAAGTGCAAACTACAAGTGCAAATTGCACTTGAAATTGCACTGAAAGTGCACTTGGAAGTGCAGTCACTGTAGATCCGAGGGGGGTATGCAAGGGAAATAAAAAACAGCATTTTGGCTTGCACATGTTTGGGTGATAAAATCAACAGAGCTTCCCCTCATTTCAGATCTTCCCCTCAGATTTACAGCGACTGCACTTCCAAGTGCACTTTCAGTGCAATTTCAAGTGCACTTTGCACTTGTTGTTTGCACTTGTAGTGCAAAGTGGATTTGCCTTTTGTAAATAACCCCCATGGTGTCTCTTCAATGGCAGCTAGATGACAGAGGATAATTTCCTGTCCATAATTTAATGCTGAAATACAATAAACAAGTAATCCTTGGAAGTAGTCAAACTTTGTAAGTTGCCCAATTATAATGCGTTACTATTTGCTGTTGGGCAAAAGTCACAAACCTTGACTATGTTCAGTTGTGTTAGTGTGGTTAAAAATGAGGAAATATATAGTATAGAATCTGCCAGACATCATACAAAGCATGTAAAAAATCCTGCATAATTATATGCTAAAAAAACTTTTACAGGAATATTTCCACTGTCTGACATATCTGAAATGGACAAACTTACACAGTTGCTATGAGTTCACCTTTTAAATGCCATGCTTACAATATCTAATATTTATGCTTTAGGCCCCTTTCACACTTCACGGTAAAACACTGCTATTTTTAGCTGCACTTTACGGGAGTTTTAGCGATGGTATTCAGCCTCTAGCGGGGCAGTTTTAACCTCCGCTAGCAGCCGAAAAAGGGTTAAAACCGCCCGCAAATCGTCGCTATGCCGGCGGTATAGCCGCACTGCCCCATTGATTTCAATGGGCAGGAGCGGTGAAGGAGCGGTGTATACACCGCTCCTTCACCGCTCCAAAGATGCTGTTTGCGGGAGTTTTTTTCCCCTCCTGCCAGTGCACCGCTCCAGTGTAAAAGCCCTCAGGCTTTCACACTGGAGACACAGCAGCGGCAGTTTCAGGTCGGTTTGCAGGCGTTATTTTTAGCGCAATAGAGCCTGCAAACCACCCCAGTGTGAAAGGGGCCTTAGTGAAATTTACAGCATAATTTATTTTTTTCTGTTGATGCTACAGCTTTAAGTTTCTTCCAAGAATATTGCTTTTGCTTGCTTATGTTTATGTATGCATATATTTGGGGATCATGCTGCCAAACACAACTGCATAATAAATTATTTTATGCAGACATCACCCCATCATCACCCCATTGGCTTTACTTATAAATGCAGTCAAAATAAAAGAAAAAAAATGATGATTTTGTGTATACTGTTTCCAGGAGATGGAACTTTGAGCTCCTTTTCACATGTTCTCCTTTCCATTCTTACCACCTGCTGTAAAAAGCCTAACAATATCAAAGAAAGCTACCGCTTATAAGCCTACAGTTTACCTATCTCTGTGGCTTCAGGTGCTACCGATGGATGTATTAGCACTCCCTACATGTAACTTTGCTATGTTTCAATCAGAAAGGGTCTAACCATAGAGATCTCCATGATGAAGAGCTTTCTGGATGAAACATGTCAAAGTGAGACTTGGTCCGTGGGGACTTTCTCTGATCTTGTCCTGTAACAAAAAGTTTGATGAAGGCTGATGTAATTGGAGGCAAGCCAATTTCTTTGTTTGTGTCTGTAAAAAGCCTGTTTATTAATTACCTCAGTAGCTGAAGCTAAAAATGTGCCTGCTCAAATGATGTAATGTATGTCAGAGCAGTGCCTCAGTGCAGACTCCACATTCTCCAAAGTTTCAGTCACACAAATCCAGCCACATAATAGACATGTCTGCTGCACTCTTTTGTTAGATAACCCATATTGATCTGGAAATCTTTTGTTGTGTATTTAATGTTTATTTGTAAAACAAGCATTGTATACATATAGTAAAATATCATTATAAAAATGTATAAGCTTACGATAATTGTAAATGACATTGACACAAAATCCATTATAGTCTCCCCTTGAAAACAGAATTTGCACTGGAAATAAGTACTGTGTCTGCTTTACATTCAAAATGACCTCAAGTTTCTCATCTATGCATACGGGGGGGAGGGGATTATGCTGTCTTAACCATGTATCTTATCAGTAATTGTGCCCCTCCTTTATTTTTAGTTTTGCTACTAGATTTTCCCAAAAGAAGCCAAAAATGATCAGGTAAGTAAATGAACAACAAAATTGTAGATTATGGATTAGCAATACTAAAAATCCATAGCAATGGTAATGGCTTTTGCAATTTTATCATACTGGTGAGTGTTTTGTCCTTAGCTCTCTCTACGCACTAAATTACCAAAGCTATATTTAAAGATGCTTGCATTCTGCCAATGTACTTATCTTTTGTGGAGATTTATTTGGCAAACATTGAATATAATCTATGCTGCTCAAAACAAGCATCTAATCATTTCTAAGTGTACTTACATGGGCACCTTAAATTATTAGGGAGCAGGCAATTAAGGAAGCACATCTGAGTTTACAATTATGTTTGCTGCACTTATAGTACAACAGTATGATGATATGATGATCTGCTTTTTTTATTTTTTTGTAGAATCAAAACTGATATCTAGTCATATTTTTCACATGGCATAGATATATGGGATTCTGTTATCTCTTAAAAGATCTTGATTAAGTTACATTAGCCACTTATAATAACTCTTCTGCCCACAATCCCCTGGGTTGCCACAATGACCTAGATTCCTGAACAAGCCTGGGGGATATACATTTCATCATTTCCCACCCTCTGCTGCTGAGGTGGCTGGGCATGTGGCTGGGCATGTGATCTGCAGTCGGGTGTATGGGTCACCACGGTTTGCTATTTGGGCAGGAGCTCAATAGCATGCATTTTTCACCTAAGACCTGGCCCCTGCTGAGAGCATTTCTCTAATTGCTATCACAGTACTGTGCTTCAAGTGGGGCATCCCTGCATCTCCAGCCACCTGTCTATCTTACCCGTCCTGAGACTCTTCCAGCCACTCACCTGTTTTATCAGCTCTGGGATTGCTCCACCTGTATAACCAGACCTTCTCTGGACATCACTATGAGGATAAGCGCGGGTAGATGTTTGTTTACTGTACTGTTTACTGTAGTAGCAATTTTTCTCTAGCCTCTGTCATCATAGAGCCTGATAGAGACTTGTCAGTGCTGAGACCCGATTTCCTGATCTAGCCACAGGAACATTTGTTTGAGAAACTTCTGTGCTATACCTGTTCTTTACTGTGTGCATGTTCATTGTCATCCTGACCTTAATTGCATTGGTAATTCTACTTTGCACCTATTTAGTCAACTTCAGATTGTAGTTACCTTCTGATTATTCTGCCAAATACCCATCCTGTTACAGCAGAATGTGTGTACAGCATTCACAGATGTTCTATTGATCAGCAAATAAGAAGAGGACAAATGACAAGCTATGCCACCACTACATAACATAGAGATCATCTATAGGACCTTCAGTTTGTTGAGGGCCTATAGTCCATGAAGTCCGAAGTCCAAAGTCTATTGGGCAGCTTATGAGAACATAAAAAACACAAAAGTCCATCTATTGCCCTGGCCTGAGAATTGAATTAGTCAGAAAAGGAACATTTGCTCCTATCTGTTTTAACCACTGTGGTACCTCTTTGGGAATTCAATCTATCAGAGCAGTCAAAAAGTGCAGAGGTAGTGCTGGATTTCTTTTTATGGAAGCAATCAGTACTTTAAGAAAAAATGACTAAATAACACATTCCCTTTCATTTTAGATTCATTAAGAATACTAAGTGTAGGGTGGTTTTAATATCTTTGATGTTGAGTTCACTCTGCACTAGCGCATTTAGGAAGTGTAAAGAGGTGAAGTGCACATTTTTGTACATGATCATTATAAATTAGCAAAGGATTTTCAGAAACAATAAATTATTCCTGCCAGTCAAACGTCTAGTTGAGTCTGTCAGGGTATCTGTCTGGGTAGCTATAAAGTAATTTTATACATTTTTTGTACACTTTATTGTTGCTTTGCCTAAAATGTGTGGATCATGTCAGCTGTATAATACACTGGGTTTTCAGTTTGATTCAGTTATTACACTAAAATTAATTTTCTAACTGAGACCCAGAGAAAGAATTGTGGGCAATGGGGAATGGTTCATTTGCTTCTTTATTGGTGTCATTGTGAAGTAAAGACAGTTAAAAGATATAAGTTCACTGGGTCAGGTCCAATAATGCAAGATCCAATTTTTTTTCTATGGTTTGCATTTCTCCAAAAAATGTTTTGAGTGTTTTGTCAGCTTTTCATGCATAGTTCATAGATATGTTTCTATCATGTACCCAGGTGTTTTTAAACAGTGGATTTACAATTATCTGTCAAACTGACTGCCCATGCTATGCATGGTCTTCAATACCACTCAATATGGGATCTATATTGCTGTGTTTTGCATGTTAAACATATTTGCATTATACTGTTCATATTTTTTTTTTATATTTCTGGGTGTGTGTTTCAGTCTGCTTGACATTTAGAAATTAACTATTCATTGTACACAAATATTGGAAGCACATCCTGGGGATCTTTTAGATACTAGGCAAGAAAGTGGGGTGGATTTGGTTTTAATGGGGATTAGGTATACCTAGTATACAGTTTTAAAATTGTGTTGTCAAAAAAAAAAAAAAAAAAAGCTCATTAAGGAGACCTGACTGTTGTCTGGTTTGTTTTACGCTTTAGATTTTATTTATTTTGATGTAATCGCTAAAGGTAATTTCAGAATCTTGTTGTAGTTGTAGTATGTGCTGTAGTCCAGTAATAGTATTTTTTTTGCCTGTGGTTGTTTTGTTCTGAGTATTTCACTAATTTCAAAACTGGAAGCTGAAAAATGTGTAATGTTCCCCTCTGAATATTGCTGATTCTTTTAAAATGTTTTTCTTTGCAGACTGTATTTCAGCTGAGAGAGAGAAACTCTACCACCTCAATGAATGTATCCTATTATGTGTTGTTCTGGGGCTAGTTGTATATAGGTTTATTTGTAAAACCTCTTTAATATTGTATCATGAATGCACTGGTGTGGCCCAGCAAATAAGTGTAGCTATGTAAAGTTAAAACAATCTCAACTCATGTTAAAAAGATAGAATAAGTGCCAGCCTGTAACAGGAGGAACTGTACTGTCAGGCGGGCAGCAAGTAAATGCTTCACTGTATTGCAGAGCTAAGGACACACTGCTGCTATCTGAAGCTTCTGGGAGTCTCTCCCACTAAATTCTACATCACTTCAGGACACAAAAAGATATATCAGCTATACAGGGGGACCACAACAAGAAAGTAAAGAGTTCATTAGCATCTTTTTCACATAATAACAGGGTAATGTAACCACTTTCTGCCTACACTATAGCCAAAATATGGCTACAGCGTGAGCCTGCAGTTCTGGGAGTATGTCGTCCTATGTGCGTGCCTCTCGTGCATCACCCGTGGTGCACATAGGGCATGCTCTGTGACCTCTGTGTCATTTGAACACAGCTGATCATAGATTGCAGTAAAGGGCCAATCACAGCGGTCATTTACCATGTGATCAGCTGTGTCCAATCACAGCTGGTCACATGTAAACAGACTTTCCAGTTATCGCTATTTCTTTCCTCACATTCTGTCTCTGTATGAGGAAAAGAAAGCCAATAACCAGCAAGTTTGACAGGGCACAGTGAGGACATTGTTTCAGTGATAATCAGGGCACTTATTGTCAGTGCCCTGATATCAGTGCAGCCCCATCAGTGCTGCCCATCAGAGCCGCCAATCAATGCTCATCAGTGCCATGTCATCAGTGCTGCCTCATCAGTGCCCATGAATGCACATCAGTGTGGCCTCATCAGTGCCCATCAGTAAAAAAATAAAAATTGCCCATTTGCAAAATTTTATAACAGAAACTAAGAAAAATGTTTGCTCTTCATTATCAAAAAATAAAGAACCCAGTGGTGATTAACCCCTTCATGCCAACCATACGCAAATATGTGGCCCCACTGAACTGGGCTTTTTTTCTGCAGGCCCCATATTTGCGTATCTCCCAGTGATCAGTCACTGTGAAGCCCAGCCCTGTGTTTTCTTGCTCTGTGAATAGAGAGAAAAAAAAAGTGTGTGTGTAAAAAAAAGAAGAAGAAGAATAATAAAAATATGAAATACAAAGAAAAACCTAGATTAAGGTTTGATCTAGGTCAAGGCCAGGGTTAGTTTCTGGGTCAAGGTCAGGGTCAAATATCAAGGTCAGGGTCAGTATTTTTTTTTTTTTTTTACTAGTGTCAGTGTGTTTTAGGCAGGATAAAAAAAAGCAAAATGGGCACTACTGATTTTGGGCTGTACTACAGGTACAAACAACAACTAATATATACATTTGTGGTATCACTGCGATCGTCTGGAGCGAAAAATCGTCTGGTGGAAGGTTATGGTAGTAGCAAGAAATAAACAGCTAAATTAAAAAACAATTTATTTATTTTTTTTTTTTTTTTACAATTTTGGGCCAGTTTTCCTTTGATAATAAAAAAATCAGGAAAAATAAATGACCATTTACCACCTAAAGAAAGCCCAATTTGTCCTGAAAAAGACACAGTATAATCCACCTGAATGCACAGTTGTGATGATATGTACAATTGTAGTAACACATGTCAAAGTTTCAAAATTGTACTTAGGCATTTGTTTTACCCTTAGGTGTGAAATGGGTTAAATACCACTAAAAGAAAGCTCTATCTGTCTCAAATAATGATACTAATGTAAGTTGGGTACTGTGTTACATGACTGCACAATTGTCTTTCAAAGTGTAATAGAATTAAAAACTGAAAATTGGCCTGAGCAGGTAGGGGATGAAAGTGCCCGCTATTGAAGTGGTTAAGCAAACTTCATAATAAAAATTATTATTGCACAACAGTAATAATAGTAGCAATGCCACTGATTCTAGAAGCTCAGTAGTTTTCAGTGCAGGAAGGGTTGGATTGTACTGAAAGAGCCTGAGTATATACATACAGAACATGAGTTAAAGATCTCTCCAGGCAAATTTGTTTACTCCATTGCAAATTTTTCTTAATTTATGAATAGTCCTAATATAATTATTTATTGCCGTCTAATGTATTATGAAATGACTGTGATTCTTCTATTTCCCTTATTATAAGATTATTTTTCGTTTTCTGACTGAGAATGCTGTTCATTATCTATTGAAATGGCTCATTGTTTATGTTACCCTTTTAGGAAATTTCCACCCGCTGATGAAATGGAAAAAGGACAAACACAAAGGGTCCCATTACTGCATGTAAAGACTTTAAAAGAAAACATAAACAAATGGTAATTTTAAGCAAATAAATATCACTATCTGAAAAAAAATCAGTGTTGAAAGTACAGTCTGAGCCATTATTGATATGTTTCTATCCACTTGAAGTTTACATAATGGGGTTTAACATAGGGAATATAGAGTAGGGTAGTGTGAAGGAGCACTTTGGCTAGATTATCCAAATTTACACTGATATTCTGGTATTGAAAACCAAATAAGTTGAGGACTTTTGGACGGTAGTAAAATTAACTCTGTAAAATTAAAGCACCAGTGCATATTGTGTCCATACATTGACTCCTTACTTTTTTAAAGAGTGCCAGGAGCCTCTAGGGTTACAAGATTCCTCAGTTATCAGCTCTGGTCCACTTACCCCCACATCCTGCACATCAGCATTGGTTAGCATAGCTGACTATAGCAGTGATGGGCCAATAGTGAGGCACATAAGGTGAAGTAACCACAAAAGCTGGTTATTTATTTTATTTCGGGGCTTAAAGTGTTACTAATTCCAAGAACCTGCATTCACGATATCTGGTCTCCCATAGTACACAGAACATGGAAATGCAATAGTTTTAGTAAATATAAACTGCTAAATGCCTTTTCTCATCAGCAGTTAGAGCAGTCTTGTGACTTTTATCAGGGTCTGGTTAAACCTTGTAGGAGGAATTTTCATTTTCCCATGGTTGTCATTTGAGGTTGCAGGACCTCTAAGGGCTAGTTTACACTTGTTTCAAAACATGGCTTCAGACACACATTGTTAAAGCTCTCTGAATGCCAGTGAATGCTCCTTTCACTAAATAAAATGGTTAGCTTACAGTCCTGTTTGCACCTTGCTGTTGCTTGGTGCTTCAATGAGGCTTCGATGAGGTGTAAACTAGCCATTATAGTGTTTTGAAGCTGAAGAAAGTGTAAATGAGCCCTAACCCTTTGTCTGGACAGTGCTGATTAACCCTGTGCTGATTACATGCACTCTTCCAAGAAAAAAAAAAAAAACTCTAGCAACACACACCCAACTGAGCATGTACAGCTTGCCCCCAAGGCTCTGTTTTATCTGGAGATGGTTTGGGGACTGTGGAAGAAGGGGAGGATCAGAGAAGACAGGATCAAACAGCATTTTTACAAAATGCAGAGAATTAACCCCTTAGGTTACACAGTGAGTATAACAAGCATGCTTTACTGCATATACAATATATTTTTGTTATGTTTGGGACGTTAAATGAGGCAATGACCTTAAAATGTCATATGCCTCCATCCCTATTAATGGCAAAGAAAAGGGGGGGGGCAGGAGTTGGGACTTTAAATGAAGCACATGGCTGCAAAGGAGTACAATGATTGTATAGAAACATATTTATTAATTGATAAGATCAATAACATGGGTAAAAAGATGCATGATTGTGTATATACAGTACATGAACTACAACAAGCCAATTGATAAAATCATGTATAATTGTTTATTATCCTGTTATCTATAGAATATCTATTTTTTATTATGACTATACATACGAATTGCATCATGGAATTTATTATCATCATGCACAATCATGCATCTTTTTACCCGTGTTATTGATCTTATCAATTAATAAATATGTTTCTATACAATCATTGTACTCCTTTGCAGCCACATGCTTCATTTAAAGTCCCAACTCCTGTCCTTCCCCCCTTTTTCTTTACTGCATATACAGACTGATTTTACTGGTGTGGTTTTAGTAACACTTTAAGGGACTCCCAGAGTTCTATATAGGTAATCATAACTATTGTAACATCCTGGCATTGAGAGATGTTGGCAATTTAATGTCTCAGTTTGTTACATTATGTTCCTTACAAATACAGGTAAAAAGGGTTTGCATTGTTATTGGTTTAAGTATGCAAGTGTATAATAACAGTTGTTTATTATTAGTGCATGAAAAAAATGTTACTGGAACAATGCCCAGTTGCAATCAGCAAGATCAAAACAACAGACAATAGATGTTTAATTGTGAGACTTATTTTTTTTTAATGCACAGACACAAGATAAAAAAGTTATTCTATTTGTTTTCCTACGAAAGAAAGTAATCATATTTTCTATAAAAACAATAATCTGTTAAAAAGTATTGTGCTGTACATGCTTATTTATTTATCTTTAAATAAAGCACAATTATAAATTAGGTCTGGTTAATCTTTCAGCTTTATCCTATGGAACAATTTGTTCTGTGAAAATTATTGCTTTTTTTTTGCCTATAAAAAAAACATAGTTTTCCATTCTTAAACAGACGTAAGAGAAACAGAGTGAGGCTTGTGCTGAGGGGCTTTTGTTCACTTCAAGAGGTTTGTGTAATTCAAAACCAGTCTATGGCAATACAAAACCTGATGAAGCAGGTCAACAGCAGGTCAGGCGGAGTTTGGCCACAGGTCAAATATTGAGTGATCTCAGAAGCATGTCAAACAGATGCCATCGACACAAGCCTTAAGCCTATCAATGCAGATCCTAAGGTAGTCATTGGTTTTAGAGTTTGGTTGGATATGCATGTTAAAGCTAGCTATCCTCAAACTAAAGAATCTTAGCAGCAGAGTGTAGGGTGAATTTGCAAGCTTGGTTGTGTGGAGCAATAAAAACTGTGTTAATGGAAAAAAAAAAAAAAACGACGTGGAGGATTTAGGAAAGGTGATAGGGTCAAATATATATATTTGTTTAATGCCATGATTAATAAACAATAAATAACTAAAAGACACAGAATACATAAACAGATGTATTACAGAAGACAGCCAACAGCTTAGCTCCTGCAGGTAGGCTGATTATGGCACTAAACCAACCCCCATTTTGTGCACAGTACACTTCCCTCACAAACAGTGTTGTGCTAGCAGATTGAGGCAGGTGAGGCATGTGGGGGTTGGTATCACGGGAAGGCATTGGTATATACACACACAGCATTGCCCACCTCTCTGCTTGCCTGTACAGTGGCTGCTTTAAATGAACACCTGCTTTTCTACCCAGTCTTTTTTTATTAACTCTTTCTACTTCTTTCTATCCCATTCACATGCAACCTGCGTGTTTGTGTGGAGTTTCTATCACTCCTTTTCCATTTACACTGTTCGCTGTGTCTCTATAACATCATCAGCTTTGCCCCCTAGTCTCTGTTCTTTTTCTCTCCCTGCCCTGACACTCTAGCTTATTCCTTCTACTTATAGTGACTCCTCCCCTGTGCCTTTTACCTCATGTTTCATACTCTATTTTCCCACCTCTAAATGAACTACAAGTGGTGCTGGTACCTGTGTTACTTTGCTTTTGATGCTGGCACTAAATACTCACTAGGATTGATTTACTAAAACATTAGAGTGCAAAATCTGGTGCAGCTCTGCATAGAAACCAATCAGCCTCCATTTTTTTTGTCAAAGCTTAATTGAACAAGCTGAAGTTAGAAGCTGATTGGCTACCAAGCACAGCTGTGCCATATTTTTCACTTTCCAGATTTAGTAAATCTACCCCAATGACTGTTTCTAGGAATCTCCTGCCACAGACAATACTCTTTTATGGCCAGGTCATACTGCATGGGAAAGTTGCATTCCATGCATTCCACGCATGAATGTGCCATCCTTGTGAGATGCATGTGGGTGTCATTTATTGTTAAAGGCACCCCAACTGCATCTTGTAAATGCAGCACTAGACATGTGTTTATCAGATCATTTGTTATGATCGTCATTTGTGGGGCATCCTCAAATGGAAGGTGGAGGAGCGTAAGGTCTCTAACATCTACCAGCTCCGTGATGTTGTCATGGAAGAGTGGAAGAGAACTCCAGTGGCAACCTATGAAGCTCTGGTGAACTCCATGCCCAAGCGGGTTAAGGCAGTGCTGGAAAACAATGGTGGCCACACAAAATATTGACACTTTGGGCCCAATTTGGACATTTTCACTTAGGGGTGTACTCACTTTTGTTGCCAGCAGTTTAGACATTAATGGCTGTGTGTTTACACTGTTATACAAGCTGTAAACTCACTACTTTACATTGTAGCAAAGTGTCATTTCTTCAGTGTTGCCACATGAAAAGATATAATAAAGTATTTACAAAAATGTGAGGGGTGTACACACTTTTTTTGCACATATACAGTATCTAGATAGATAGATAGATAGATAGATAGATAGATAGATAGATAGATAGATAGATGTACCTGAGTATTGTTGCTGACCATGTCCATCCCTTTTTACTACAGTGTACCCATCTTCTGATGGCTACTTCCAGCAGGAAAATGAACCATGTCACAAAGCTCAAAAACATCTCAAACTAGTTTCTTGAACATGACATTGAGTTCACTGTACTCCAATGGCCTCCACAGTCACCAGATCTCAATCCAATCGAGCACCTTTGGGATGTGGGGGAACGGGAGATTCTCATCATAAATTTGCAGCTGACAAATCTGTAGCAACTGCATGATGCTATTATGTCAATATGGACCAAATGTTTCCAACACTTTATTGAATCTATGCCACAAAGTATTAAGGCTGGTCCAATCCAGTACTCAAAAGGTGTACGTAATAGTGGCCAGTGAGTGTATTTATAGTTATATATACTTACACATTCCTAGATGGATTTATACGGATTTTACATTTTATTTTTGATACCTCTGATGGAATCTCTCTTTAAATACATCAACCCCACTGTATGTATTTGAGACAGAAAATGATTTTGAAGTAATTTTGCTTTACTACTTGAGGCATCAATGATTAAGCCGGCTAAGGAAAATGGTACAATAACTTTATTGTTCTGTTTTTATCCTTAAATAGAAATAAAATATTTACTCCATAAAAAATTGTTTTGTTTATTACAATTCAGTTAGCTAGGTGGTTAAAGTGATTAAAAAGTTTTTTATATAAACCGAATTCACCAAAGGAAAATTATAGATGAAACTAGAGAAAGACGTGACTAGAGAAAAAGTGAAAAAAACATATATTGCTAAATATCCCAAAAAGTAAAAATTAATATTAAATAAAATAAATTATTCAATAAATTCAATATGAGCTAATATAAATTATAACACTCAGTGAAAGTGATATACAAATATATAAATCCAAGAAAAAATATATAATGAAAATTGAACAGAGTAAATATCTATAAAGTCCAGAAACCAATCAATCGTGAAAAATAATCATGAAAATATTTGAAGAAAGTCCAAAAAAAGAGTGAGGGTGACTCCAAAACTGCTCAGCTGTGTTTTCAAACATCCACCACACCTCTGTGACGTGAATCCAGGATATATCATCGAGGAGGTAGCTAACATCCCTAGGGAAGAATGTTTGAAAGAGAGAGATTGTATAGCACCAACTAATCAACATCAGCTAGGATTCATCTCGGGTTTCCATCACCAGTACAGGGATGTGGAGATGATCTTTAAGAGACACTACCGAGTCGCCCTAAATTTATATATAGACGGGCCCCAAGTTTTGGCCAAAGGGTAGTGAAAAAAATCTTAAATAGACCAAATGACCAAACTATAAAAATTGATCTACAGGGATTTTATGCATGTAGAAAATGCATTTGTTGCAAAACAGTGAAAGTAATTAATAGGGGTGTGACTCAAATTACTAATGCGGATAATGAAACGTTCAGGATTAGAGAATTTATAACATGCAATTCCTCTTATGTAGTCTATCTTTTATGGTGCCCGTGCGGGCTATTTTATGTGGGCCGCACGAAGAGATTACCGAGAGTGCGAATCGCAGAACATTTAGCTAACATCCAAAAGGGTTTCCAATACCACAGTGCGTCTCTCCACTTCAAGGAGAAACACAATCAGGACCCAAGTCTTTTACAATTCTGTGGTGTGGATGTAGTTTGTCAGTCCTGGAGAGGATCCAATCGGCTTAGGGATCTCTCTCAGAGAGAAACTCGATGGATCATTCTCCTAAAATGTTTGTTCCCTAGAGGTATGAACATAGAACTGGACCTCAACTGCTTCATCAGTAACAGTTAACTATGTTAAACACATGGGCAGAGTTTAGAAGTCAGGGGGACACATAATGAGTACATTATTGGTCCATCCACAATTTTTTTCACTATTGTTGAGATATCCACAAATTATTTATATACATTTTTCATTATTGTTGAGATATTAGAATGCAGTTTGCACATACATATATTATACACATTAATTAAATAGTGATATCACGGATTTGCAATGGTCACTTTTCACGAGAGACTATGTCACACATGGGGAAATTGAGAGACATGTATGATATAATGTAGTAGTTCATATTTAAATATGATTGCACACTTATAATTTCATATTATGATTTACACTGTACTTATGTCTTTTATGCTTACACCTACATGCATGTATATTTGTATATGCAGATGTCTATATACATGCATGTTTTTCACTAGGAATTATTATTTATTGTGTAGTTTCCTATTACTATTTTCTCCTTTTTTATTATTTTTTTTATGTTTTATTTTTATATTTAATTTTAATTTTAATTTTTATTTTATTTTATTTTTTATTTATTGTTTACTATTTTTTATTTTTGACTTTTTATTATAATTTTTTAATTTTTATTTTTTAATTTTTATTTTTTATTTTTATTTTTATTTTATTTTTTATTTTTTATTTTTATTTTTTTTTTTATTTTTTTGTAATTTTTAATTTCATTTTTCATTTTTTACTTTTATCTTATTCTTTATTCTATTTTTAATATTTTTCACAAGAATATTTTTCACTATGTATATTCATTATGAATGTGGATATATTGTACTGACTTCTAATGTGGGGTAGAAATGATTCATTTTAAGACAATTCTACCTTTGTGAGAAATATCTGGGAAGTAATAACCCCTTGGTATGATGGTTAGCGTTCTAATGTAGAGGGAAGGGATATTGTTAAGCTGATCGCCACGCATTTATCTGTAAAATACCTTTTAAATATTGATTGAAATATATTCAATATAGAACTGTGAACCAGAATGAAGAGAAGGGCTATAGATTGCACACACGGAGACACAGGAAGTGTGTGAATGCTGAGTGAATTGCACTCGCCCACTCTAATTCTGGTGTGGTTAAATAGTTTGATTGATTCGCTGGTTAGCCAACCCCATGATTAAATCTTTATGATGAAACATGTCGGGGCGTGGCTATGCGGCGATCTCACACAAGTACTAGAGGAGGGAGTGAAGGGGGACAGAGCGGAGCTCCAGTGAAGGGACGAGTGCTGCGGACGGGTGAGATGAACGTGAGCACACACACCTCCTGGGTCCGCCGTGGCTGCCTGTTGTTATTTCAGTTGCTATTGCTTGCTGTGCTGTGGGAGTTCTCCATTTGCCGTGAAGTGACTTGCCTGTTATTTTATTTTAAATGTGAGTTCATTACAAGTTGTTTTATATGTGATTAAATCTTTAAACGAGATTACACTGTTGGAGCTTCTTTTATTTTTATGTCATACTACCAACCTGAGAAAAGCGGTGTCCCTATGGAGCAGTGGAGGTGTATGCTCGCATGTTAACCCCCATGTAAGTGGGTTAGAGGCTCTGTCAGGCCAAACACGAAAGTGAGAGGCCTCAACAGCTGGTGAGTTTGAATTTCAGCAGGGAGTGGATTCACGTCACAGAGGTGTGGTGGATGTTTGAAAACACAGCTGAGCAGTTTTGGAGTCACCCTCACTCTTTTTTTGGACTTTCTTCAAATATTTTCACGATTATTTTTCACGATTGATTGGTTTCTGGACTTTATAGATATTTACTGTGTTCAATTTTCATTATATATTTTTTCTTGGATTTATATATTTGTATATCACTTTCACTGAGCGTTATAATTTATATTAGCTCATATTGAATAATTTATTTTATTGAATATTAATTTTTACTTTTTGGGATATTTAGCAATATATGTTTTTTCACTTTTTCTATAGTCACGTCTGTATTCAGCTCACTGGCTGGATAAGAGTGTCTGGCATCTCCCCACCTGGGGATAAGCGCCACTATTTCATCTATAATTTTCCTTTGGTGAATTTGGTTTATATACATTTTATTGTTAAGTGGCAGTTTTGGTAGGGTTTTGACATTTATTAACATAGCGCGGAGGTGGTAATACAGGTCAGGGGTGGCGTAATTTGCATCTGGTTATCTCCAGTTTTCAAAAAGTTTTTTATGCCAAGTACCTTGGAAAAGAAGATCTTCCATCGGTATACCAAGTGAAGTTAATGATTACATCTTCTCCAGGAGAGTAAGTGAGCATACCATGAACAGATCCTGAGAGTGTGATTCCTAAGTTTATTTGATATTTCTTGTCATATACACAATTACTCGGAAGAGAATGACCTAGAAATGTAAATGTAGGTAGAGGTCATATATACAGTATAGTCAAATTATATTAAGATGTAGTATTATTTGAGAAAATTATATTAAAAATCATCAGAAAAAAACAATATGCTGCAAGTGATTAATATTAATTATGTTATGTGTACTAGTTTATGTTAAATTGTTAAAAACCCAAAATAATCTGGCAACAATGGTTAAAGAAATTAGAGTTAGACTCTGACTGCAGGAAAAAAAAGTGATAAAAGTTCTAATGTTTCCCGGCTTTATCCAAAAAAAGTTTTGGCTATGAAAACACTTTTTGGAGTTCAAAACAAAACTTTTGTCTAAATGCGGGCAGAGTATTGAGATTGGGCAGAATGGGAAATAGTTAGAATCTGTCAATTTTTTTGCTGCACCTTTTGTTTGGAACTTGTCACACTGGAAATTAAAATCAGTAATGACATTAAGGGATTTAAGCAAATGAACAGAAATAAGACAATGCAAGCAATACAATAACAAGTAGCAGAGGATATGTAATGGCTGCAGAAAATGTTGATGCATTGCAATTCATTCTTGTTGTAATGCAGAGCTGGATTATCCACAAGACAGGAGCCTAGCCTGCTGTATGTCAAAGGTCCCTAACTTCCACCTTCCTACTAAGGCCTCATGCCCACGGGCGTTTTTACAGACGCTTTTAGGAGCGTTTCTCACAGGTTAAAAACGCCTCTACGTGTTAGCCTATGGCCTCATGCCCACCAAGGCGTTTAGGAGCTGTAAGTGGCATAGGTGTTTTTAAGCTCCAAAAAAAATCCAGGACCAGCGCGTTCCGAGGCTCCATCACTAGAGCTGTAAAAAGGCCAGACGACGGTAAAAGGTGTTAAACATTATTTAACAAGGCTTACCACTGTATACATGTGTATATGAGAGCCCATTTATTTGAATAGAAGTTGCACCAGAAGTCAGATCAAGATGATCCGACTTGCGGTGCGACCTGTGTGCTGAGAATCTTGAAAGGGAGCCCCACCAAAATGTAAAATATTTTTTTCCCTCTTTCGTCTTTCAGGACAGCACAGTTGAGAGACCTCGGCTCCTCTCCTCTTAGGAAACACCGCCTCCACCAGACTTTTAAGTTGCCCCTTCCCTCCAGCCCGTCAGTTTTGGTGTTTCCTCCAGTGAGGAGACATCACTAGGAACCTGGGCTAAATCAGCTGAGGAGGCTGAGGCCGGTGTAATCCTGGAAAGAGAGACAGAACTGTCTGGGGAGGGTGATGCAGGTCTCATACACAGCAGGACGGATGGGGAGTCTAGTTACCTGCAGTGGCATTGTGCTCCCAGTCCTCCCTTGGGGAATGTGGAGGCCTGGGCGTTCATTTCTCCACTGCCTGGGGAGGGCGATGCGGAGGTGTCCAGATCCCCCTCGCTCTGGGGAGTCAGCATGGAGCTCAGCGCTGAGTTGGATGACGGGCGACGTCATTTCCGGCGGGGAGGGCACTTCCGTTTGACCCGCGGCTTCTGGTTCCGGTCTGCGGGATGGAAAACGAACCGCGCGACGGCTGGTGCAGGCTCCATTAGGGCTGTAGTGACAGTCAAAGGAGCATCTTTAGGCAGACCACTCCTCTGGCCAGAGGGATGTCGGAGACTGATGGTTCCCGTTCTGTGCCGGGTGACGCCAGCACCAGCCACACTAAGGTAAGTGGAACCCTGGGGTGGTGTTCCCTTACCTTGTTCCCACTTAGCTCCAGGGGTGAACCCCCCTCTTAGTGGTCAGAGGGGAGGAGTTGCACGTTTGGGACCCTGGTGGTGGTTGGTCCTGGGGGTTGCACTCCTGGTGTTGGTCACAGATTTTTATTTTTTTAAGAAAACTGTTGCTGATGCTGGCGGGGCTTGTTTTTGTCGTTTTAGGAAAAAGCTGCAGAAAAAAACAAACCCTTGCACGTGTCCAAAAGAAAGTGCCTATCATGTAGGACTACTTTAGGGGAGTCCTGGGGAAGGTTTTTTGCAATAAATGCATTGAAAGCTTAGTCAGGGAACACTCTATGGAACAGAGCTCTGACCTGGTGGCTTCTGTTAGAGGAGCTTTCCAGCACTTTTCAATATTTTAACCACTTGAGCCCCGGACCATTATGCTGCCTAAGGACCAGAGGTCTTTTTCCAATTTGGCACTGCGTCGCTTTAACTTTTAATTGCGCGATCATGCAATGCTGTACCCAAACGAAATTTGCGTCCTTTTCTTCCCACAAATAGAGCTTTCTTTTGATGGTATTTGATCACCTCTGCAGTTTTTATTTTTTGCGCTACAAACGGAAAAAGACCGAAAATTTTGAAAAAAAATGATATTTTCTACTTTTTGTTATAAAAAAAATCCAATAAACTCAATTTTAGTCATACATTTAGGCCAAAATGTATTCGGCCACATGTCTTTGGTAAAAAAAATGTCAATAAGCGTATATTTATTGGTTTGCGCAAAAGTTATAGCGTCTACAAACTAGGGTACATTTTCTGGAATTTACACAGCTTTTAGTTTATGACTGCCTATGTCATTTCTTGAGGTGCTAAAATGGCAGGGCAGTACAAAACCCCCACAAATGACCCCATTTTGGAAAGTAGACACCCCAAGGAAATTGCTGATAGGCATGTTGAACCCATTGAATATTTATTTTTTTTGTCCCAAGTGATTGAATAATGACAAAAAAAAAAATATTTACAAAAAGTTGTCACTAAATGATATATTGCTCACACAGGCCATGGGCCTATGTGGAATTGCACCCCAAAATACATTCAGCTGCTTCTCCTGAGTACGGGGATACCACATGTGTGGGACTTTTTGGGAGCCTAGGTGCGTACGGGACCCCGAAAACCAATCACCGCCTTCAGGATTTCTAAGGGTGTAAATTTTTGATTTCACTCTTCACTGCCTATCACAGTTTCGGAGGCCATAAAATGCCCAGGTGGCACAAACCCCCCCCCAAATGACCCCATTTTGGAAAGTAGACACCCCAAGCTATTTGCTGAGAGGCATATTGAGTCCGTGGAATATTTTATATTTTGACACAAGTTGCGGGAATGTGACACTTTTTTTTTTTTTTGCACAAAGTTGTCACTAAATGATATATTGCTCACACAGGCCATGGGCATATGTGGAATTGCACCCCAAAATACATTTAGCTGCTTCTCCTGAGTATGGGGATACCACATGTGTGGGACTTTTTGGGAGCCTAGCCGCGTACGGGGCCCCGAAAACCAATCACCGCCTTCAGGATTTCTAAGGGCGTGAATTTTTGATTTTACTCTTCACTGCCTATCACCGTTTCGGAGGCCATGGAATGCCCAGGTGGCACAAAACCCCCCCAAATGACCCCATTTTGGAAAGTAGACACCCCAAGCTATTTGCTGAGAGGCATGGTGAGTATTTTGCAGCTCTCATTTGTTTTTGAAAATGAAGAAAGACAAGAAAAAACATTTTTTTTTTTCTTTTTTCAAATTTCAAAACTTTGTGACAAAAAGTGAGGTCTGCAAAATACTCACTATACCTCTCAGCAAATAGCTTTGGGTGTCTACTTTCCAAAATGGGGTCATTTGGGGGGGTTTTGTGCCACCTGGGCTTTCCATGGCCTCCGAAACTGTGATAGGCAGTGAAGAGTGAAATCAAAAATTCACGCCCTTAGAAAGCCTGAAGGCGGTGCTTGGTTTTCTGGGTCCCGTACGCGGCTAGGCTCCCAAAAAGTCTCACACATGTGGTATCCCCGTACTCAGGAGAAGCAGCAGAATGTATTTTGGGGTGTAATTTCACATATTCCCATGGCATGTTTGAGCAATATATCATTTAGTGACAACTTTGTGCAAAAAAAAAAAAAAAAAATTTGTCTCTTTCCCGCAACTTGTGTCGCAATATAAAATATTCCATGGACTCGACATGCCTCTCAGCAAATAGCTTGGGGTGTCTACTTTCCAAAATGGGGTCATTTGGGGGGGTTTTGAACTGTCCTGGCATTTTATGCACAACATTTAGAAGCGTATGTCACACATCACCCACTCTTCTAACCACTTGAAGACAAAGCCCTTTCTGACACTTATTGTTTACATGAAAAAGTTATTTTTTTTTGCAAGAAAATAACTTTGAACCCCCAAACATTATATATTTTTTTAAAGCAAATGCCCTACAGATTAAAATGGTGGGTGTTTCATTTTTTTTTTCGCACAGTATTTGCGCAGCGATTTTTCAAACGCATTTTTTGGGGAAAAAACACACTTTTTTAAATTTTAATGCACTAAAACACACTATATTGCCCAATGTTTCATGAAATAAAAAAGATGATCTTAGGCCGAGTACATGCATACCAAACATGACATGCTTTATAATTGCGCACAAACGTGCAGTGGCAACAAAATAAATACATTTTTAAAAGCCTTTAAAAGCCTTTACAGGTTACCACTTTAGATTTACAGAGGAGGTCTACTGCTAAAATTACTGCCCTCGATCTGACCTTCGCGGTGATACCTCACATGCATGGTGCAATTGCTGTTTACGTTTGACGACAGACCGCCGCTTGCGTTCGCCTTAGCGCAAGAGCAGGGGGCGACAGGGGTGCTTTTTTTTTTTTTTTTTTTTTTCTTTATTATTTTTTTGCTTTTTTATCTTATTTTTAAACTGTTCCTTTCATTTTTTTTTTTTTTTTATCATTTTTATTGTTATCTCGGGGAATGTAAATATCCCCTATGATAGCAATAGGTAGTGACAGGTACTCTTTTTTGAAAAAATTGGGGTCTATTAGACCCTAGATCTCTCCTCTGCCCTCAAAGCATCTGACCACACCAAGATCAGTGTGATAAAATGCTTCCCCAATTTCCCAATGGCGCTATTTACATCCGGCGAAATCTAAGTCATAAAATGCTCGTAGCTTCCGGTTTCTTAGGCCATAGAGATGTTTGGAGCCACTCTGGTCTCTGATCAGCTCTATGGTCAGCTGGCTGAATCACCGGCTGCATTCTCAGGTTCCCTGTTGAGACAGGAGAGCCAGAGAAAAACACGGAAGACGGTGGGGGGGGCATTCCCTCCCACGGCTTGTAAAGGCAGTCTAGAGGCTAATTAGCTGCTAGGATCACTTTTACATGAAAGCCGACCGCTGGCTGAAAAGAATGATACCAAGATGATACCTAAACCTGCAGGCATCATTCTGGTATAACCACTCAAAGTCGTGAATGGCGTACCTGAAGACAAAAAAATGGTTAACAATAAAGCACAGTAAACGGTAAAGTATAAATAATTACATACCTGAAAAACAAACATGATAAAACATAATAACAATAAAACATTGCAGAATAGAATACAGTAAAAAAGAGCAGAACAATAGAGAGAGAGAATAGAGAGAGAGAACAATAAAACGACAACAATTTTTTTTTTATTTTATATATATTTTTTTTTTTACACTCTTTTTGTAACTAACTTTTATAACGGTAACCGGTTCCAGGTTCGGGTCTCTCAAAATGCGATGGCATCTTGGGAGACCCTGTGAAAGTGTGCCTAGTCTGTGCAATGCTGTACCCTACGCTAATACTCAACTAGTGAATGGTAGCGTTCAAAACATTCACCAATGCAAAGACCAGGATTGTCAGGACAGGAGGGACAATGATAGCGGGTGTCACACCTATATCCGTGCTTGCTGCAGACACGACATCTTTTTTGGGGGGGTTCGTTGGGTAGGGGTACTCGGGAGGACATAAAGAAAATGCCTCTCATGCAGCCGACTGCATTTGGTTGGGGATGTGAATGGGGGAAGTACGGGCGCTGCAGAAGTGGTGGGTTCCCAATTAGGATTGGCGAATGCAGCAGGAAGGGCACTATGGGCACGACGGGCCTGTGTTTGTCTTCTTGGTGGCAGCGGGACAACTACTTGTGCTTGCCACCTCACCAGCTTGAACTGCACTTATGGGACTCGCCACGTCACCAAGTGTTACTGCAGTGCAGGTTTGACTACACCCGGGGTGTACTAGGCCGCTGGTGCTTGCCAGTTCACCAAAACGCTACAAAAAAAACTGTTAGTGATCGCAGGGATCAGGCCTGACTCTGCGAACGCTGCAGTTATGCGTTTAGTGTTTTGTAAGTGACAGTGATCGATCGATACTGCACTTGGGTGGGCTGGGCTGGGCTGGGCGGAGGGGCAAAACGCAGGTGCTAGCAGGTATCTGGGCTGATCCCGCTAACACTGCGTTTTTGGGAACCCTAAACTGCTGGAGACGCTAGTATAGATCTGATCGGATCAGATATTGATCCGATCAGATACTATACCACTAAGGGAGGTGTATGGTGTGTGCGTGGGTGTTAGCGGTACTGGCGCTAACCTGACGCTGCCTGGGGCTGGTGCTTGCTAGTTCACCAAAACGCTACCAAAAAAACTGTTAGCGATCGCAGGGATCAGGCCTGACTCTGCGAACGCTGCAGTTATGCATTTAGTGTTTTGTAAGTGACAGTGATCGATCGATACTGCACTTGGGTGGGCTGGGCCGGGCCGGGCGGAGGGGCAAAACGCAGGTGCTAGCAGGTATCTGGGCTGATCCCGCTAACACTGCGTTTTTGGGAACCCTAAACTGCTGGGGACGCCAGTATAAATCTGATCGGATCAGATATTGATCCGTTCAGATACTATACCACTAAGGGAGGTGTACGGTGCGTGCGTGGGTGTTAGCGGTACTGGCACTAACCTGACGCTGCCTGGGGCTGGTGCTTGCCAGTTCACCAAAATGCTACCAAAAAAACTGTTAGCGATCGCAGGGATCAGGCCTGACTCTGCGAACGCTGCAGTTATGCGTTTAGTGCCTTGTAAGTGACAGTGATCGATCGATACTGCACTTGGGTGGGCTGGGCGGAGGGGCAAAACGCAGGTGCTAGCAGGTATCTGGGCTGATCCCGCTAACACTGCGTTTTTGGGAACCCTAAACTGCTGGGGACGCTAGTATAGATCTGATCGGATCAGATATTGATCCGTTCAGATACTATACCACTAAGGGAGGCGTATGCTGGGTGCGTGGGTGTTAGCGGTGCTGGCGCTAATCTGATGCTGCCTGGGGCGACGCATATCACCGCCGGGCGATCGGGGGGCTAAACCTTTATTCGGTAATAAACGGCGGGTTCCCTGACACTATAAAAAATAAACGAACTAACCAGCGTCACCCGTAACGGTTATACGGTGATCAGTGGTGAAAGGGTTAACTAGGGGGCAATCAAGGGGTTAAAACATTTATTAGATAGTATATGGGGGTCCCTGTCGCTATAAAATGCTGACGGCGAACCTAAATATTTACCTCACTAACTAGCGTCACCAGCGACACTAATACAGCGATCAGAAAAATGATCGCTTAGCAACACTGGTGACAGGGGGTGATCAAGGGGTTAAAACTTTATTAGGGGGGGGTTAGGGGGGTATCCTAGACCTAAAGGGGGGTAATACTCACTGTTCCAACACTGTAACTGTCACAAACTGACACCAATGCAGTAATCAGAAAAAAAAAACAAAAAAAACAAAAAACTGCTGGTGTCAGTTTGTGACGGGGGGGGGGTGATTGGGGGGGGATCGGGGGGCGATCGGGGGGGGGGTCGGGGTGTTTTGTATGCCTGGCATGTTCTACTGTGTTGTGTAGTGTTGGTGCACTCACATTGATGTCTTCTCTCCTCGGCGCTGCAACGGAATACCGAGCTGAGGAGAGATGACATCATTTCCTTTGCTGCTGTTTAGCATACAGCAGCAAAGGAAGTGATCTGATTGGCCGGCGGCGATCGCGAGGGGTGGGCCACGAACGGATGGCCTCCCCCTCATCTCCGATCGCCGGGGGACCAAACGGGACCGCCTCGGGCGGCGGGGGGGGGTGTCCAATCGGACCCCCCACCCACGGGAGGCAAATCACGTACATGTACGTGATTTTGCCTGCCCGTGCCGCCTTGCCGACGTAAATCGGCGTGAGGCGGTCCTTAAGTGGTTAAAGCATTGTTTGAAAATTTTCAGCCTATACAGCCCCCAGCAGGTCCAGCAAGATGTCGCACCTGGTCCTTCAGGTCCCTCCATCAGTGAGGTCTTACCAGGGGGCTCCAGAGAGGTTTTGGAGGATGAACCAGATAGTGCATCCTCACATTCCTCAAGTGAATCAGATGGAGAGAAGGTGGACGACGAGTCTTCCAGATCCACCCATTATAAACTCTCCTTGGAGGAAGTGGAAGAGCTCTTGGAAGCAATCCACACCACCCTAGGTATCCAAGAAGAGAAGAAATCTCTGTCTCTACATGACCGAATGTATGTGGGTCTTGGAGAGCAGAAGAAAAAGGTCTTTCCGGTGCATGAGGTCCTAGTAGGAACCATTAAAAAGGAATAGCGGGACCCAGAAATGAAACCTTTCTTTTCTAGAGCCTTAAAACGCAGATTGCCTTTTTTCAGAAGATGAAGCTGCTGTTTGGAACAAGTCACCTAGACTGGATGCAGCCTTCTCTCAGGTGTCCAGAAAAACAGACTTGAAGATATGGGGGTGCTCGCAGACCCCATTGACAAGCGGATGGATTCTCTACTTAAAAAATCCTGGGATTCATTTCTAGGCAACCTCAAGCCTGCCATGGCCGTCACAGTAGTGGCACGTAATGTGGAGCACTGGCTGACACATATAAAAGCTCATATTGAAGCTGGGACTGCTAAGGAGACGATTCTCTCCTCCTTCCCAATGCTCTTGAAGGGGATCGCATACATTGCGGATGACTCAGCAGAGTCAGTCCGCATGTCTGCTAGGTCTTCTGCCTTGGCCAACTCAACCAGGAGAGCTCTTTGGTTAAAGACCTGGCAGGGGGACAATGCTTCAAAAATCAAGCTTTGCAGAGTCCCTTTCACGGAGGACTTGCTGTTCGGTCCAGATCTGGAGGCGGTTCGTGATCGAACGGCCGATAAAAAGAAGGCCTTCCCCTTGAAGAAAAAGTTGGGGGAACAGCCTAAAAAGAAGACTCGCTCACAAAGGAAGTTTAATTTTCCAGGAGCAGAGTCTCAGAAAAAGGTCTGGACCAACAAGGGAAGAGGGCGTGGAGGAGTGATTTTTCGCCCTCCTGAACAGCCCTGAAAACCCCAATGACAGGTTAACCCCAGTGGGAGGAAGACTGAGGGCCTTCCTCCCACAGTGGGAGTCAGTTACCTCCAATCAGTTTATTCTAGGGATCGTAAGGAGGGGGTACAGATTGGAATTCTCAAGTCCCCCCCACACAGGCTGCTGGTTACGGACTTGCCAAAGTGTGCGGAGAAGGCAGTGACATTACTAGCCTCATTAGAGGATCTAGAATGGCAGGATGTAATATCATGTGTCCCATCCAGAGAAATAGGCAGGGGTTTCTATTCCCACATCTTTGTGGTTCAGAAGCCTTCAGGGAAATTCAGGCTCATCCTGAACTTGAAACCCCTGAACCTATCAATCTCCTACAAGAAGTTTCGGATGGATTCCATTGTTTCTGTAAAAACACTACTTCCTCTGAATTGCTACATGGCGTCCATAGATCTAAGGGACACCTATCTGCACATTCCGATCGCAGAGACCAGAAGCGGTTGCCTTTGGGGTCTGACGGAAACAATTTTCAGTTGGCCCGTGGTCATGGTGCTATCACTATCAGCAGTTAACCTAAAGGGGGAATTAAACCTGAAAGCAGACTTCCTCAGCCGGAGGAAGTTGAAGGAAAGCGATTGGGTCCTCAGTCAAGTCATCTACAAGATGATTATCCAGAAGTGGGGGTCCCATGTGTGGACCTTTTCTCTTCAGGAGAAAACACAAAAGCTCCCCTCTTCTTCTCCCTGAACCGGTGGGATGGGGCGATAGGGGTGGACGTTCTGTCTCAGAGCTGGCATTTTTCCAAATGCTATGCCTTCCCCCTCCTGTTCTGTTGCCTGCGGTCTTGAGGAAATTCCAATTAGAAGACACGACCCTGATCTTGATAGTGCACCACTGGCCCAGGAGGCCATGGTTCTCGATCCTAAAGAAGCTGGCGGCAGAACCACCCTGGATAGTGCCAGTCAGGGAAGATCTACTCTATCAAGGCCTAATCTGCTGCCCTCAGGTGGAGAGGTGGAATTTGGCTGCCTGGCTACTGAAGAGGACATGCTGAGAAGTAAGGGGTTTTCTGAAGGATTGGTAACAACTCTTCTAAATTCTAGGAAAGAAGAAACGCTCAAGATCTATTTGCAGGTCTGGAAGAAATTCAATTCTTGGTGCACAGAGAGCTCCTTTAGTGTTCGCAGTCCAGTAGCAGTGCTGGAGTTCCTACAGAGTGGGGCAGATAAGGGTTTGGCACTTAGTACCCTTAAGAGTCAGGTGTCGGCTTTAAGTGTATTCCTTGAACAACAGCTAGCAGTAAATCCTTGGATATCCAGGTTCTTTAGACCTTTAAAGAGGCAGAGTCCAGTCAGCTCTCACCCCTTTCCGGTATAGGATCTGTCTTTAGTGTTGCAGGCCCTTACAGAGGGTCCTTTTGAACCTATTGAGTCTTGTACAGTGAAGTTTTTAACCGTCAAGACGGTTTTCTTAGTAGTCATCACTACTGCAAGGAGGGTTAGTGAGCTACAAGCCCTATCTAGGAGGGCACCTTTCTTTCAAGTTTTTCTGGATAGGATTCTTTTTAAAACCGATCCGGCCTTTTTTCCAAAGGCAGTTTCTGAATTTGATAGAAGCCAGGAAATTTGTTTACCCACTTTTTGTTCAAATCCTGTGAAGGAACAGGAGCAGGTTTTCCAGAAGTTAGATGTCAGAAGATGTGCATTAAAGTACCTGGAGGTTACGGAGCAGTTTAAGAAATCCGACTCCTTTTTTGTTTCTTTTTCAGGGGCAAGGATGGGTTCTAGAGCCTCTAGACACACTATAGCCAGATGGCTAAGATTGGCTATCAGTCAGGCCTATATAGCGAAAGTGGTGGAAGTTCCGAAAGGTATTAGGGCTCATTCCACTAGGGCTATGGCAACGTCACAAGCAGAGTGGGCTGGTGCTACACCCGATCAAATCTGCAGAGCAGCAACGTGGTCAAGTTTTAAGACTTTCGTTAAGCACTACAGACTGGAATTATTGTCTGCCCTGGACCAGGCCTTTGGGCGTGAGGTTCTACAGGTAGTAGTCCCACCCTAGGGTAAGTGCTCGCTTATTCTCTCAAGTGTGCTGTCCTGAAAGATGAAAGGGGGAAAATCGAAGTTACTTACCGGTAACGTTTTTTCCAAGAGTCTTTCAGGACAGCACCGATACCCACCCAAAATGTTGTCTTGCCATTAGGACGTGAGAACATCAGGAATATGAAGGTTGTTATGATGTGTTATTATGTCTCCCTAGACTGGCCTGAGGTTCTCATGCAAAAACTGACGAACTGGAGGGAAGGGGCGACATAAAAGTCTGGTGGAGGAGGTGTTTCCTAAAAGGGGAGGAGCCGAGGTCTCAAGTGTGCTGTCCTGAAAGACTCTTGGAAAAAATGTTATCGGTAACTTCAATTTTTGCGTGAGGTTCCCCCTAAGACGATACCAGCCCCTTTGGTCTAGTATGGATCTTAAGGGGAACCCCCACACCAGGGGAACCCTCCCTCCAAGATCCATACCAGACCTACGAGCACATAGCCCGGAAGGTCAGGAAAGGGAGAGGATGAGGGAGCACCCCCCCGGATCATACCAGGCCACATGCCCTCAACATGGGAGATGGGTGCTTCGGGGCAGGGGGCCCTGCGCCCCCCAGTCAAAGCACCTTATCCCCATGTTGATGTGGACAAGGGCCTCTTCCTGACAACCCTTACCGGTGGTTGTCGGGGTCTGTGGGCGGGGACTTATCAGAATCTGGAAGCCCCCTTTAACAAGGGGGCCGGCAGATCCCGGCCCCCCACCCTAGGTAAATGAGTATGGGGTACATGGTACCCCACCCATTCACCTAAAAAAAAGTGTCAAAAACAAACACACTACACAGGTTTTTAAAGTATTTTATTAAGGCAGCTCCGGCTCCTCTCCCTCTTCTGGCGACATCTCCCTCTGCCGGTCCTTTTCCCCTCTTCGGTTCTCCTCCTCTCTGCGATGTCCTCTATCTCCGCTATCTTCTCGCTCTTTTGCTGAGTCTTCTCCCTCTGTTCTTCTTCTTCTGCAATCTCCTGGTGTAATGCTGGGTCCGCCGTGTGCAATGACGATGATGTAATTGGAGACCATGCCCCTTGTGACGTCATCGCCCCATCATGCAACGGGTGTGAAGACCCTTCAAAAGAGCAAGAAAATGGTGGAGAGAGAGGACAGTGCAGAGAGGAGAAGGACCGGAGAGGGAAGAAGGACCGGCAGAGGGAGAAGATGTCACCAGAAGAGGGAGAAGAGCCAGGGCTGACTTAATAAAATACTTTAAAAACCTGTGTAGTGTGTTTATTTTTGACACTTTTTCTAAGTGAATGGGTAGGGGTACGATGTACCCCTACCCATTCACCTAGGGTGGGGGCCGGGGTCTGGGGGCCCCCTTGTTAAAGGGGGTTTCCATATTCTGATAAGCCTCCGCCCACAGACCCAGACAACCACAGGGAAAGGGTTGTCAGGAAGAGGCCCTTGTCCTCATCAACATAGGGACAAAGTGCTTTGGTGTGGGGGGCGCAGGCCCCCCCTGTCCCGAAGCACCCACCCCCCATGCTGGGGGCATGTGTCCTCGTATGGTTCAGGAGAGGAGGGGCGCTCGCTCATCCCCCCTTTCCTAACCTTCTGGGCTGCATGCTCAGATAAGGGTCTGGTATGGATCTTGGGGGGAACCGCACACTAAATTTTGGCAGGGTTCCCCTTCAAGATTCTCAGCACACAAGTCGCACTGCAAGTCAGATCAACTTATGGTGCGACTTCTATTCAAATCAATGGGCTCTCATAGGGAACCATTGATTTTAAATAGAGACAGAGAAACATGGCTGAAAGCTAGCACGGCTAAACGCGCATTGATGCCAATGCAAAAAACGCGGATAAAATTGCGTTTTTAGCGCCGCTTTTTTCCTGGTGTCGGTACTAGCTTTACAGCTAGTTTTTTTAAAACGCTCATGGGCATGAGGCCTAAAGATGGCCATAGACTGTTATTTTTTTTTAGTTCAGTGTGCTGAAACACAAACAGATTCTCCTTCACCGGGACATTTTACTTTATCAGCAGCTGATTGGCTGCAATTGCTGATCGAAAAGAAAATTCTGACTTGTCTCTTCGACAGAAACGATCAACCTTTGTCAAGCAGGAATCATCTCACACTGATCAAAATTTGGCCAGTCCCTGCTACATCAACCAAATATTAATAAGCATATAGCCAGCGTAATGCATTAGAAAAGTGTAAAAGAGCAGTTGATTTAATGTTCAGAGGAGGGACTGCTATTACCATAACTCTATTCACTGGGAATTTCATTCTATTAACAGTGTGTCGATTACAATCTCCAAAGGATTAAGCCTTTTCCAGGACTAGTAAGATACCAAATGTTTTACTTTCAATACGTTTTTATTGCATTTTCAAGACATAGGGGGGATTTACTAAAACTGTAGCGCTCACAATCTGGTGCAGCTGTGCATGGTAGCCAATCAGCTTCTAACCTCAGTTTGTTCAATGAAGCTTTGGCAATATAACCTGGAAGCTGATTGGTTTCTTTGCAGAAGTGAGCCTAATTTTGCACTCTCCAGCTTTAGTAAATAAACCCCTATAGCATAGACATGAACAAAACAGTGCGCCTTAAGGCGAATAAACCTTCAATTCTTTCAAGGCACAGCATTGTAGTGCATAGTACAAAGATGTAACTAGACAAGAAAAAAGATAATAACAGTAGTAAGATAACATACTGGGAATGTATGAGAAGCACATTCAGTGGTGACAGTCCATATGATTGGCATTGTCTTAAAATGAAGAAGATAGTTGATATTGATATTACCTTGATATTACATATACTAGATTGGGGTCTAACATAGGATATCATGTGTGGGTATTCAGCTATTTATATGTTTGAATCTGTCATACCAGCTTTTCCATGATTCCCAGGCCTTTGAGACATGTTAAAGGTTGCCATTAGATGCGGCAAACATTATCTCATAAGTAGCATGGGTTTGTGTGGTTTTAATAACTTCGATCACAGTCAGAGGTTTGGGATCTTTCCAGTGTCTGACTAATGTCAGGCGAGTTGTTATTAAAATGTGAGTTACTATAGTCCTCATTGGATGTAGAATTAGTTCTATCCCCAAAGAACACAACGCCAATCCTGGAGATATTGGAACATTATTCCCCAACACCTGAGAAATGAGAGCGGAGATATCAGACCAAAATGGGGAAAGAGAAGGGAATACCCATCATATATGGATTAATGAGCCCTCCTTTCCACACCTTCTGCAGCATTCAGGGGATGAGTAAGGTGAGAATTTGAAAGTTTTGAGGTGTTAAATACCATCTTAAGATTAATTTCTGGGTCAGTTAACAGCGGTCAGCACTCTTAGTTGCTGCATAATCATATGTGATAGAAAGAGCCTTTTGCCAGACATAAGAGGGGTATATTATCCCAAAATTCAGTTCCCATTGTTTTAAAAGTGTGGATTTAATGAAGGTGTCTTTTTGGTTAAGCAAAGTGTAAAATAGGGATATACCTGTAGTTTTTTTGGCAGTTGTCTTGTAAAACTGGGCAATACGCTAAGGTAGTATTAAGGTTGTGTTGGTATTACTCCTGTAAGAAGTGTTGAATCAGCATGTATTTATAGTGGTCTAAAGGGATCTAAAGGTTTTCATGGCTGTGCCCACCTGAAGATCTTCAACCGTTAGCAAACCCCGGGAGGTCCATGTTGTGATATTAATGTCTGGTATAATGCTAAGTAGACTAAGGATAGGGAGTGGGAGGTTTGTAAATGTGGTTTCTTTGAATGGTGAATCTAGAAACGGTCACCAATGCCACTTTAATGGTAGGGGAGAGCAATGGCAGCAGGTGTATAATAAAGCGACTGGCTAGTAGATAGTTATATATATTATCGCCTGATATTTGGGAACATTCTAACTCTGCCCACAGTGTAGTAGATGTAGAAGGGAACCACATTTTTAATTGTGTATGAATTACAGCCTTATGGTAGTTTTTGATTAATACATGCCCAACTCCGCTAGCTTTCCTAGATAAAATGTATTTGTTAAAAGCGCATCTCGTTTTCCTCCATTTCCAGAGGTACCTTAGCAATTTAGTAGGGATTGTGCTTTTAGAAAGAAATTATTATGTTCGGGGATTGGTAGGGTTCTGAACAAATACAGGAGTTGAGGAAGCAATAGCATTTTAAAAGATGCCAGTTTTCCCAACCAAATCAATGCTACCTTTGCTGGACTCTGTAGTTTAAATCTTAGTGTGGTTAGGAAGGAAATGTAATTAGCTTTAGCTAGATCATTCACTTTGGGAGTGAGGGTAATACCTAAATATTTGATTCCTTCTTGTTTCCACACATATGGAAAGGAGAAAATTATTTTTCTTTTGATAGAGGCAAGAAGACCAAAGTTTAAAATGTGTGACTTAGATTCATTGACCTTATAGTATGACACTTGGTTAAACAAATCGAATGCGTCATGAACCAAAGTCAGGGATTTCTCCACATCCGTTAACATTAATATGATATTGTCTGTGAATAAGCTAGTAGTATACATTTTATTCTGCACATAGAAACCAGATATATTAGGGTGAGAATGGATGTAGATTGCCAATGGTTCCATCAACAAGGTAAAAATGAGTGGTGAAAGAGGGCATCCTTGCCGTGTACCATTTGTTATGTAAAAAGGGTTGGATAGGGCACCCGAAGTAAACTCATGTGCTGATGGGGAAGTGTATAGTGCCATTATGGCAGAATATATAGGGTCCTTAAAACCGAAAGTGGAGAGTGACTGGGCCAGGTAGGTCCAATGTATTCTGTCAAATGCCTTCTCTGCTTCCAAAGCCAGAAGTAGAGAAGATTTTCGCTCTTTCGAATTTTCGTTCTTATTTTCAAATTTTTGAATTGTCAAATTTCCGAATTTTAAGATTTTCAAATTTCGGGTTTTTGAATTTTTTAATATTTTTGAATTTCTGAATTTTCCAATTTTGAATTTCAAATTTAGAATTTTCTGATTTTCTGATTTTTTGTTCTTTCAAATTTTTGGATTTTCGTTCTTATTTTTGGATTTTCAAATTGTAGAATTTCTGAATTTTTGGATTTTCGAATTTTGGATTTTCGAACTTCCGCATTTTCGAATTTCCGAATATTCAAATTTTTGGATTTTAGAATTTCAATCATAACGAATGACCTAAAAAAAATAAAAATATAAAAAAACAAATGAAACACAAATGAAACAAACAAATTTTTCGGCAGAGCACATTATTTTATAATACTCTCTTGTAAAGTCATCTGGGCCAAGGGATTTATTGTTGGGCAAGGATTCAATAACCTTGGCTATTTCGGGAAGAGTAAAGGGTGAGTTGAGTTTAAAAGGTGCAGTTGTTCAGAAGATAATTGAGGTATGTTCAATTGGCCCAGAAAGTTAATAAATATTTTTGAGGTTGGCTGAAATGTGTCAGAGTCTGATTTGAGATTATACAGAGATCTACAATAATCGCTAAAAGCATTCACCACCACTTGTGAGTGATAAAGTCATAGCTGACCGAAACCCAAGATGGTTGTGCAAGGGCTCTTCTCTGGCAACATCAAGGAAATAATCAAAACCACAGATGGACACCAATGGCAAAAGCGCCCTGAGGCAATTCAGTTCCCATAGGTAGCGCTATAAAAGTCACTCATTCACTCACTCAATCATCCCGCATTGGCTCTCCAGGAGCATTCTGCACCTGCCAAACAGGCGATCTGCCTCCCTAGACCACTGGGGTCATGACAAGAAAAAGGAAAGACATGAGGAAGCCACAGAAACGAATGGCCTTCTTCATCCAATATATTTTTTTCTTTTTGGGTGTTTTTTCAATGGGAAGGGGTCTAACTAGAAAGAGGATCATGCATATCATGTGAAAGTAGAATCTTTTCAGACAGGTAACATATGCATAGCAAATTGTTCAAGTATTATATCCAGTTCTAATTTGTAATGCTCTTTACTATCTAAAAAATACATAAAATAACAACAAGTTTAACACTAACTTTAAATAAACAAGAAATTTCTCAACTTCTCACTGAAAACTAAGCAGATGGAAACTTTGCAGAATATATTGGCAAAAGTCTGAAAATTGAACCCATCTGTGTATTGACCAGTGGTGGGTTAATACATACCAACACACATAGGCTACTGCCTTGTAGCCATCACAAAATATAGGATATTGAAAAAAAGGCAAATCCATCATTACTGGTCCATATTAATGATTAAACAATAGGGAGGGCAGAGGATTATAGCGGTGCCAAAGAAAAAGGTATAAAGATAAGATAGTGGATGTAAAATTACAAAAAATACTTTATTTCACAATATTCAATACATATAAGAAACAATAAAATCATTGACTGCAATTCACATATATATTGTACATGACCACAATGCAGTTGGGTGGGCCAGGTGGAGGCGGCCTTTAAAGCAAGAGCTCAGTTTACTACATGTTTCGCCAAGACATTGGCTTCCTCAGAGAATGATAAACGCTTGTTGCAATATATAAGGATCTATGCATAGAAATACAAAAACATCAAATGAACAGACGGATAAAAAACTGTCAGGAGACGCAGGTCGCTTCCGTCCGCCGGGCTGCGGGGCACATGCGCAGCGGGCTAGTGTTGAGACATGCACCCGTTCGTGGCCCGATGGTGCGGCGCGCGTGGGTGCACGGTGGTCCCCGTGTGTGTGCCGTCGCCCGTGCGGGTGCCCGGTAGCGCGTCACGCTGACGCACTCGCCGGGAAGTCGGGTTGCTGGTTTGTCGTCAGCTGCTCCTGTGTACCTTGCCCTGAGATAGTTCTCTGTTCCTGTTTACTTGTTACCCCTGACCACTGCCTGTTTAAAGACCACCCTACCTGCCTGCCGGATAACCCTGATCTCTGCTTGTTTAAAGGACTATTCTGTTTGCCTGCCTGATACCCCTGACCTCTGCCTGTTAAAAGACCACTCTGTCTGTTTGCTTGATACCTCTGACCTCTGCTTGCCCTACGGACTTCCTGCTCTCAGTCACACCGGTCCTGCACGGTACCCGCCAGGTGTCCTTCTACACCTACAGCGAATCCAAGTCTACCTTCCGCAACCACCGGAAGCCCGTGCCTCCGTGTGCTTCCAATCCCCTGTATCACCCTCGGGGGTTCGGGTGCGCATGGTCATAAGGGCAAGCCGCTTTCAGCATCCCAGCCTCGGTGAGTATTGACGTGACAGTACAAACCAGCCAGATGTCCGAGGCCGACAGAGCGCGCTCCCCCTTGGAGATCCTGTGTCAGCAGGTCTCCACCCTGGCAGACTCAGTGCAGAGACTACAGGAGGGATATACGCAAATTGACAGCCGTCTCCAACAGCTGACGGGACCACTCCCTTCTGCCGCCGCTGCTCCTGCACCCAGCAGTGAAGGCCCGCTTCCCCAGGCTACTGCCAGTCCTACAGTGGTCATGGCACTTCCGGAACCTAGGGTCCCCATACCGGAACGGTTCTCAGGGGACCGTAAGAAATTTAGAGCTTTTAAGAATACATGCACTCTCTATTTTGCTCTGCAGCCCCGAACCTTTGCATCAGAAGTGGTTAAGGTGGGATTTGTGATCTCTCTGTTGTCGGAAGAACCTCAGGCCTGGGCCCACGGCTTGATGGAGTCGGAAAGTCAGGTGCTTAATACAATCGATACGTTCTTCGAGAGTATGTCGCAGCTTTATGATGACCCACAACGCATGGCTACGGCTGAAGCTATCCTGCACCACCTAGCCCAAGGAAGGAGACCAATTGAAGATTATACGGTGGAATTCCGTAAATGGGCGGCCGATACAAACTGGAACGAGCCAGCCCTATGCTATCAGTACCGTCAGTACCGCCAAGGCCTGTCCGAACTCCTCAAGGACGAGCTGGCCAGGATGGAGACCCCCGCATCATTGGAGGAGTTAATCCAGGCAGCCACAAAGCTGGATAGACGTTTGCGGGAACGTCGTTCAGAACGGTTCCAAAGTCCACGCCCTGTGTGGACGACATCAAGACCCCAACCTACTCAAATACCGTCTCCTATGGCAGCCGGGTCTACTACCCTTCCCGATACCAAACCTATGCAGCTTGGTCTGGTACGACCTCTACTGACCTCGGAAGAAAGACAACGTAGACGGCAGTCCAACTTCTGTCTCTATTGCAGGGGAGCCGGACACTTCCTGTGCAACTGCCCGATAAGGCCCAGTAAGTGTTTCAGCCAAAATCAATGAATTGCCAAGACAACAATGCTCCTAAATCTTACGTCATGTTGTTTATTTCTCTACAGCTACCGGAAGGGGAGTCCCGCCTGCCAGCGATCATTGATTCGGGTGCATGTAGTTGCTTTATGGACGCTGCTCTGGCCCGGAACCTGCATGTACCCTTGCAAAGCTCAACACCTACGGGTTCACTTGGCTGATGGGTCTCTTCCCAGTTCAGGTCCAATTACCCAGGAGACCCAACCCATTCTAGTAACTACTGACTCCGGGCACCAAGAGCTCCTACGCCTAGACCTTATTCACTCTCCCATGTTTCCAGTCATTCTAGGCTTACCCTGGCTACAGGCTCACGATCCTCTGATCCAATGGAGTACTAAGGCGGTTTCGTTTCCCTCTTCATACTGTTCTCAACATTGTCTTCCTTTGGAGCCCAAGATCTGTGCCACAATTACTGCTCCTTCAGTTAACCTCCAACATGTTCTTCAGGAGTATCTTGAGTTCCAGGAGGTCTTCAGCAAACAAATGGCCGATCGCCTCCCGCCTCATCGACCTTATGACTGCCCAATCGACTTACTGCCAGGGTCAGAGATTCCATTTGGTCGTATATTTCCCCTCTCAGAAACGGAGCTGGAGGCTCTCAAACAATATATTGATGAAAACTTGAAGAAGGGGTTCATCCGTCCTTCATCTTCACCCGCTGGAGCGGGTATATTCTTTGTCGGGAAGAAGGATGGCTCCCTTAGACCCTGTGTGGATTACCGGCAGTTAAATAACATCACCATCAAGAATCGGTATCCATTGCCGCTCATTCCAGAGCTGTTCCAACGGTTCCGGTCAGCTAGAGTCTTTTCCAAATTAGATCTCCGGGGGGCGTATAACCTTGTCAGAATCAGGGCTGGGGACGAATGGAAGATGGCCTTCAGGTCCAGGTTCAGGCATTTCGAATACTTGGTGATGCCATTCGGGCTTTGTAATGTTCCAGCCACCTTTCAACACCTAGTGAATGACATTTTCCGCAAATACCTAGATGATTTCCTTGTAGTCTATTTGGACGGCATATTGATTTTTTCTTCCACGATTGAGCTGCACAGGGGGCACGTCAAAACAGTTCTTGCCATTCTGAAGCAACACAAACTCTACTAAAAAATGGAGAAGTGTGAGTTTGAGAAATCAGTCGTGCAATTCTTGGGGTTCATCATATCGGCAAATGGGGTTGAAATGGACCCCCAAAAGATACAGGCTATCCAAGAGTGGCCAGCTCCATCTGACTAAAGGGGAGTCCAACGGTTTATAGGATTCGCCAACTTCTACCGGAAATTTATCATTGGATTCTCTGCTATAGTGACACCTATCACCCAGCTAACCCGCCAGCACGGTTCATTCCGGTGGTCCCAAGCCGCACAGGAAGCCTTCCTGAAACTAAAAAACCTGTTCAGCTCCGCTCCCATTCTCCGACACCCTGATCCTTCTCAACCATTTGTATTGGAAGTGGACGCATCAGAGATCGCAACAGGAGCAATTCTTTCCCAAAGACAAGGACCTAAAGCCATCCTACATCCAGTTGCATTTGCATCCCGGAGACTCAGCCCAGCGGAATTAAATTATGATGTAGGTGACAGGGAGCTGCTGGCCATAAAATTCGCCCTGGAGGAATGGAGATATTTACTTGAGGGGGCACTCCATCCCGTGATGATCTTCACAGATCACAAGAACCTTGAATACCTCCGAACAGCAAAACGACTCAAACCCAAATAAGCCCGTTGGGCTCTATTCTTCTCTCGCTTCAATTTTCATATTTCTTATAGACCTGGTGCAAAGAATGGGAAGGCAGACGCCCTTTCTCTGATGTTTTCAGCGGATCCCCAAACTCCGGAACCAAGCACAATCCTCTCACCTCAAAATTTCCTTGGGCTGGCACAGACGGACTTAATATCATCCATCAAAGCCTCATCCAATTCATGTACGGAACCAGAGGTACAGTCTTTGAAGAAAGATGGGGTTTTTTTTTGGATCCAGGGTAAAATTTTTGTACCTCAGAAAACCCGGTCAACAACCCTCAAAATGTGCCACGAACACAAACTGGCCGGGTACTTCGGAGTTAGGAAAACATCTGACCTGATCTCTCGCTCCTTCTGGTGGCCGGGGTGGAGACGGGATTGCAGGGAATACGTGGCCTCCTGTCCCCTGTGTCAACGGAACAAGGGCCAAAACACCAGGTCCTGGGGTTTACTTAAACCCCTGCCTATTCCAGAACGACCATGGACCAACGTGTCCATGGATTTCATCGTGGACTTGCCAGCCTCAGGAGGCTTTACTACTATTTTTGTTGTGGTCGACCGTCTATCCAAGATGGCCCATTTCTTGCCTATGGAAGGTACCCCTTCTGCAGTAGAGACGGCCAATATCTACCTGAAAGAGGTCATAAGACTCCACGGTGTACCAAGGAGTATAGTGTCGGACAGGGGCATGCAATTTACGTCCAAATTCTGGAAAGAACTCTGCAAAGCCTTGGATATCAAAGTGTGCCTCTCGTCAGCCTACCACCCTCAGAGCAACGGTCAAACGGAGAGAGCAAACCAGACCTTAGAGCAATACCTCCGTTGCTTCTGCTCAGGATCCCAGGATGATTGGGCAAACCTTCTTCCGTATGCAGAGTTCGCTTATAATAACTCCATTCACGCAGCTACTAACCAAACGCCTTTCTGGGCGAATTGCGGATTTCATCCCACATTCCTGTCTAATGACATTCCTGAAATAGCAGTCCCTGCAGTACACAACAGAATAACCTCCTTACAGGCTAACTTCCAGAGGATCCAAAACATGTTGCAGAAGGCTCAAAGGGACTACAAGGAGCAGTATGACCGGGGTAGGAAGGATAATCCAACGTTTGATATAGGGGAAGAAGTCTGGTTATCCACCTCTAACCTTAAACTACAGGTGCCATCTCGGAAATTGGGACCTAAGTTCATTGGTCCTTTCCCTATCAAAAGGATTATCAATTCTGTGGCCATGGAACTAGCACTGCCAAAGACGTACAGGATCCACCCTGTCTTCCACGTATCCCTGTTGAAGCCTGTTGTGCCCAGTCCTTTCCCAGAAAGAGGAGAGGTTCCTCCCCCACCATTCAGGGTGGACGGGGAGAACGAGTTTGAGGTGGAGGCCATCCTTGGTTGTAGAAAGAGGGGCAGGCAGCTACAGTACCTGATCCAGTGGAAAGGATACCCACCTGAGGACAATTCTTGGGAGCCCGCAAGGAATCTACATGCTCCTCGTTTAATACGAACCTTTCATCGAGACCATCCGGAGTTGATGTCTAGCTTGGGTGTCCAGTGTCCGCCCTTAGGAGGGGGGCACTGTCAGGAGACGCAGGTCGCTTCCGTCCGCCGGGCTGCGGGGCGCATGCACAGTGGGCTAGTGTTGAGACGTGCACCCGTTCGCGGCCCGATGGTGCGGCGCGCGCGGGTGCACGGCGGTCCCCGTGTGCGCGCCGTCGCCCATGCGGGTGCCCGGTAGCGCGTCACGCTGATGCACTCGCCGGGAAGCTACTTCAGATGACTCCAGCGCCCAGTCGGGTTGCTGGTTTGTTGTCAGCTGCTCCTGTGTACCTTGCCCTGAGATAGTTCCCTGTTCCTGTTTACTTGATACCCCTGACCACTGCCTGTTTAAAGACCACTCTACCTGCCTGCCGGATACCCCTGATCTCTGCTTGTTGAAAGGACTATTCTATCTGCCTGCCTGATACCCCTGACCTCTGCTTGTTTAAAGACCACTCTACCTGCCTGCCGGATACCCCTGATCTCTGCTTGTTGAAAGGACTATTCTATCTGCCTGCCTGATACCCCTGACCTCTGCTTGTTTAAAGACCACCCTACCTGCCTGCCGGATACCCCTGATCTCTGCTTGTTTAAAGGACTATTCTGTTTGCCTGCCTGATACCCCTGACCACTGCCTGTTAAAAGACCACTCTGTCTGTTTGCTTGATACCTCTGACCTTTGCTTGCCCTACGGACTTCCTGCTCTCAGTCACACTGGTCCTGCATGGTACCCGCCAGGTGTCCTTCTACACCTACAGCGAATCCAAGTCTACCTTCCGCAACCACCGGAAGCCCGTGCCTCTGCGTGCTTCCGATCCCCTGTATCACCCTCGGGGGTTCGGGTGCGCGTGGTCGTAAGGGCAAGCCGCTCTCGGCATCTCGGCCTCGGTGAGTATTGACGTGACAAAAACATTGGAATGTAGGTTTGTTATGAACACTGATATATGTTGGAGTACAAGGCTGTACTGATTCACAAAAGGAGGTAACCATGCAACGCACCAGGATCCCGAACATACCTGAAAACCAGACACCCGGGGGAGGCCCGGCGGGGGGACCCCAGCCGAGGAAAGGCCAGACTGCACCGTATCTATGTCTGCAGGGGGCACATAAAAGACCTGGCAATCAAATGTATTAAAAATTAGGAAATAATAATGGCTAAACAGGCTTGAAGTATATGTAAGACATTGAAAATTTTTTTTTACATTTTTTTAGAACATGAGTAGGGTCATAGACCGCACATAAATTAGGTAGGGCATTAAAGCCTCAAAAAGACTCACACTTTAAAAACAGATTGGTTGATAAGACGGAAACGCCTGGAGATGAGTTGAAAGGCAATCTAGGAGACTAGTGAAGGTAATGGATAATAATCTGAAAAAATGCATCAAAAAAAGGGAAAAGTTGAAAATGAGCCATGTACCTTAAAAAAGAGGTAATGGCACTCTTATGAAAGGGTAAGAAGTGATGATAGAAAAAAGCTTACCCAATGGGCTATTGGAAGATCAATGTGGGTAAGGAAGATCATTGCTCAAATTGCATATGGGAAAAGATAGTTGGAAATTGGTCAGTGGCAGGGGATTGATGCGTCCTGAGAGAGGATGAATAAAAACAGCGTTAGGAAAAAGGAGGGGGATTTGTTTAAAATTGCTGAGGGGTGAAGAGCAATTGAAAGTTACCTTGCCAGTGTATGCAGAGCTTGTGCAGGTGTTTCTCATGTCCAGCTGATTGAATGGACAAGCCGGATTTTATATACCCCCCACACCTGATCAGTGATAGAGATGAGGTGTTCGCGCATGCGCACTCGGCCGCATCTCGGAGCCTACAAGGTCCGAAATGCACCGCGGGCGCATGCTCGAATCACCTGGCCTCAATGCAACCAGTGGGAAGATGGGAGTCACCATCGGAGTGAGGTCCGATAGCGCAGCCAAATCCCCATCTGCAGATAGATTAGGGAAGGCTGGGTGGCGCGAGCGGTGCGCTGACGCCTGGGGCAGACCAAAATAGTACTGCCCTGGGCGTCCATACAGACGACAACAGTACAAGCCCCGCCCACCACCACAGGGGACCGATGCCCGACCCCCCCGGCAGAGAAAGGGAAACAGGCACCAAAGGGAACCCAGGGATGCAACCCCCCCAGTTGAGAAACTTGACATGGGGAGAGGCGCCAGGTGTGGGGAGATCTCCCCAGGCATCCCAATGGTCATGTAGGTCTGTAGGGGCAGGGGGGGATGTCCCTGCGCCTCAGCCCACGTGGTTCAGCCACATAAACCATGATTTGCAGAGAATAACATGGTCCCAGTGTAAATATAGAAGGACAAATAAAGCAGAAATCTGAAAAAACTAATAAAGAATGTAATACACTGATATAGACCACAGAGCAGAGAGCAGCAAAATATGTATATGTCGATTATACATCACAAGGTTAATGTGTTATACATCAATGATAAATGTCAATATGAATAAGTACATAAAGGATTGTTTATTCTGTGAGTAAAATAGCTAGGACTGTGTAGGAAGGACACAATATCAAACCATGGCAGGAAAATGGGGAAAGAGAACACAAAAAGGGAAGGAAAAGAAAAAAAAAAAAAAAGAAAAGAGGGAATGGGGAAAAGAAGTGGGAAGGGACGGAAAGGGAAGGAAAAAGGGGGGAGGAAAGAAGAGAAGTAAGGGAAGGGGAGGGAAGGAAAGAGGAAATGGGAAGGGGGGGGAGGGGGAAAGGAAGGAGAGGGGTGGGAGAAATACTAAAAATGACGTGGATGGGAAGGGAACATATAAAGGTTATGTTCATAGATAAAGATTATAAGTCAAAGAATGATAAGCTGAAGGATGTCCAGACTCACAGAAAGGGTTTAAAGCTAATGTGTTCATTAAGCCCAGGAAATTTTGTAGCCTGTAAGGTATGGATCCATTTTGTCTCCAACTGTAGTAGTCTGTTATCAATGCCTCTAGCATGTGACGGAACATGACATGGGGATCAAAATTGTGTTGGGTGGTGATATGCCAGTTAATGGCTGTAGTGGTAGTATTTTTAAATAAAGGTTTGATGTGGTCTTGAATGCGAACCTGGAATGGTCGCTTGGTTTTTCCGATGTAGTACGAGCCACATCGGCATTGAGCCAAGTATACAACTCCCACGGTGGCGCGGGTGACTCAATGTCTAATATTGTGAGTCAATCCGTTGGGAAGAACGAGTTCCCTAGAACTGGTAACAAAGGTGCAAACATCGCATTTTCCACACTGATAAGTTCCAGTGCTATTGGAAAACTGTTGTGTGTCAACCGAATGGTGGCTTTTGATTAGTCGATCTCGAAGTGAGGGGGATCTGCGATAGGTGATGTCAGGATGGGATTTGACATATTTGGAGATTGTGGAGTCCGCAGTTAATAGGGGCCAAAACTGGTTTAAAATATGTCTAATTTGGGTGTGTTGTTTGGAATATTGAGTGATTAGTCGTACGGGCTGCTCAGTATCTGGGGGTTTGTCAGAGAAGATTAGATCCTTTCTGTCAAGTTTTTTGGCTTTGTTAAAGGCTTTTTTCAAAAGAGAGTGACTGTATCCTCGGTCTATAAGTCTACTATACAGTTCCTGTGATGCTGTTTTTATTCATCCTCTCTCAGGACGCATCAATCCCCTGCCACTGACCAATTTCCAACTATCTTTTCCCATATGCAATTTGAGCAACGATCTTCCTTAGCCACATGTCTCACAAATAGCCCATTGGGTAAGCTTTTTTCTATCATCACTTCTTACCCTTTCATAAGAGTGCCATTACCTCTTTTTTAAGGTACATGGCTCATTTTCAACTTTTCCCTTTTTTTTAATGCATTTTTTCAGATTATTTTCCATTACCTTCACTAGTCTCCTAGATTGCCTTTCAACTCATCTCCAGGCGTTTCCGTCTTATCAACCAATCTGTTTTTAAAGTGTGAGTCTTTTAGAGGCTTTAATGCCCTACCTAATTTATGTGCGGTCTATGACCCTACTCATGTTCTAAAAAAAATTTTAAAAAAATTTTCAATGTCTTACATATACTTCAAGCCTGCTTAGCCATTATTATTTCCTAATTTTTAATATATTTGATTGCCAGGTCTTTTATGTGCCCCCTGCAGACATAGATACGGTGCAGTCTGGCCTTTCCTCGGTTGGGGTCCCCCTGCCGGGCCTCCCCCGGGTGTCTGGTTTTCAGGCATGTTCGGGATCCTGGTGCGTTGCATGGTTACCTCCTTTTGTGAATCAGTCCAGCCTTGTACTCCAACATATATCAGTGTTCATAACAAGCCTACATTCCAATGTTTTTTATCCGTCTGTTTTTTGATGTTTTTGTATTTCTATGCATAGATCCTTATATATTGCAACAAGCTCTTATCATTCCCCAAGGAAGCCAATGTCTTGGCGAAACATGTAGGAAACTGAGCTCTTGATTTAAAGGCCGCCTCCACCTGGCCCACACAACTGCATTGTGGTCATGTACAATATATATGTGAATTGCAGTCAATGATTTTATTGTTTCTTATATGTATTGAATAGTGTGAAATAAAGTATTTTTTGTAATTTTACATCCACTATCTTATCTTTATACTTTTTTCTTTGGCACCGCTATAATCCCCTGCCCTCCCTATTGTTTAATCATTAAGTTATGTTGGGATGAGGTGCTGTATCTGATACAACCCATCTAGCCACACCTCCATGGTCCATATTAATGATAGGGCATTGGCACAGCTAGAGAGTCCTACGTGGCTTTCCCATGGTGGTGCAAGAAGCAAAGAAATTTAGTTTTCACCTCCAGTTATAGGGCACATCATCAGGGTTCAATATGTCACCCTGATCTCTTTCTTACTGACTTTGTGGGTAGGGATGAACCCCCAGTTTTGTCTTTTCTTTACATTTCAGATGACAGCTCAGGGAGCTGCTATTCAGAGAGAATGAAGGACAGAGTTGGATGTGTCAGCTAATTGTATGTTTTTTTTTATTTTCAGCAAGTCAGTGTGTTTCATTCATTGTGATTGATATGGTTCTGCATTGGTGGATAATAGGATTGATGATTTTTTTTTAATTGCTGGAGTTTTTTTTTTTATTTTTTAATAAGGCACTTGTCAAAAAGTGTGGTGCAGGGAAATTTTTCCTGTTTCCCACAAGTGCAGCAGCCCATACAGATAAGGCCAAAAACAAAGCTGCACCAACTGGGTATCTGTGAACCTAGCCTAAAAACACTGTTTTCTGCCAAAAAGTACTTTGGTATGTGTTCCATAGGGCAGTGCTTAGCTTCCCTGTTTGACAATCTGTTGCCTAGAAAATAGTAACATTTGACTACCATTGACTAATAGGGTTCAGATTTGGCAACCGAACTTCAATGATGTTTGGCATACCTGCCTGAACCAGACCCAAGTATATGGGCCATTAAATATACAGTAATTCTTGAGACATATTTTGATTTTATTTATCTTTCAAGGTCCAGATAGGAGGTTTTGTTTAACCACTTAACCTCTGGATTAGAGATTAGAGATTTCTTTTGGTGGTATTTGATCACCACTGCGTTTTTTATTTTTTTGGGCTATAAACAAAAAAAAGACAGACAATTTTGAAAAAAAAAAAATTATATATATATATATATATATATATATATATATATATATATATATATATATATATATATATATATATATATATTATAGCAGAATATATATATATATATATTCTGCTATAAAACATATAAAACAAATTTAGGCCAATATATACAGCGCCTTGCAAAAGTATTCACCCCCCTTGGCATTTTTCGTGTTTTGTTGCCTCACAACCTGGAATTAACATGGATTATAAGCTGTATTTCAACCCTTTATCACCAAACATGTGACAATAGGATAAAATAGTGGCGCTAATTACATGCTGAGCAAAAGGTGTTTGTTCAGCCTAATATATATATATACATATATCTAAAAATTCAATGATAAAGCATATAAAAGTGTAAACACTAATTTCAGCCTGTGACAAGTGAAACTTAAATTAAAACTTAGAAAAAAAAAAAAGATTTCTATTATCACAAAAAATAGTCCATAAAGTGTTCAAGTGCATTCATAATCGATGTGAAATCTTCCTGTTCCATCCACCACACCAGTGTGCCAGTGATTCCACTCCCCTACAGAAATGCACTCACCAAATTTCAATGCCTACCCTCTTGTGTCAGGCTAAGACGCTTTTAAACCACATGGACAGGGTTTCAAAGGAGTATCTAGAATCCAACCGTGTGTGTAGGATATTTTTGTTTCCTCCTCATAGTGAAGGAGACAGCAGGCGGCTTCAGAGGGAGGCCATCGTTCTGAAAGACATAAAGTTAGCAGATGACAATACATTAGCCGATGTGTATTCCAGACTCTGCTCCTCCTTCTGGAAGCAGCACATCCTCCAGGAGACTGCCTTCTTCTGGCCACTCTGCCATAAAGCCCAACTCTATGGATCATACGGCTTATTGTCGTCCTATGTACAGATACTTCAGTCTCTGCTGTGGAACTCTGCAGCTCCTCCAGGGTTACCTTAGGTCTCTGTGCTGCCTCTCTGATTAATGCCCTCCTTGCCTGGTCCGTGAGTTTTGGTGTGCGGCTGTCTCTTGGCAGGTTTGCTGTTGTGCCATGTTCTTTCCATTTGGTTATGATAGATTTGATGGTGCTCCTAGGGATCATTAAAGATTTGGATATGTTTTATTAACTAACCCTGACTTGTACTTCTCGACAACATTGTCCCTTACTTGTTTGGAGAGTTCCTTGGTCTTCATGGCAGTGTTTGGTTAGTGATGCCTCTTGCTTAGGTTTTGCAGTCTCTGGGGCCTTTCAAAAAGGTGTGTATATGTAATGACAGATCATGTGACGCTTAGATTGCACACAGGTGGACATAATTTCACAAATTACGTGACTTCTGAAGGTAATTGGTTGCACCAGAGCTTTTTATGGGCTTCATAACAAAGGGGGTGAATACATACGCATATGCCAATTATCAGTTTTTTTATTTCTGAAAAATAGTTTTATGTATATATTTTTCTAATTTTACTTCACCAACTTAGACTATTGTGTTCTGATCCATCACATATAATTCAGATTTAAAAAAAAACTGAACTAAAGGCTGTAATGTAACAAAATAGGTAAAAAGCCAAGGGGTTGAATACTTTTGCAAGGCACTGTATTCTGCTACTTGTTTTTGGTAAAAAAAAATCCCAATAAGCTTATATTGGTTTACGTGAATGTTATTGCATCTACAAACTATGGGATATACATATGGATTTTTTTCATACTAGTAATGGCGGCGAGAAGTGACTTTTAGTGGGACTGTGATATTGCGGTAGACATTCTAACACTAACTGACACTTTTGACACTTTGCCTGGAATCAGTGGCACTAATACAGTGATCAGTGCTAAAAATATGCACTGTCACTGTACTAATGACACTTGCTGGGAAGGGGTTAACATCTAGGGCAATCAAGCAGTTAATTAAGTGACTAGCCAGTGTTTGTGTGTTAACTTTTTACTAGGGGAAGTAATAGATTCTAGTATGACTGAAAATGAGGTGGGGTCTTACCAACAGAGACTAAGACAGAATGGTTATAGTAGTTTCCCAATATTTCCAAAAATACATTTCAGGGGGCTGTGGCTTGCAATCGTGCTGAATGGCAGCATAGGACCGGAGCTCCAGTGAATACCAGGGGAAAAGCGGCTCAAATCGAACCGTCAGGTCCCGTTATCGCCCTCCACAGCAGGCGTTTTACGTGGGGAACAATCTGGGATAATGTCCAGAAAGAGGAAACAGCAGAGGAAGCCACAGCGCCTGACGGACTTCTATACTATGAAGCAACATGACGGTAGGCAAGATGGCGCTGGGTCGTCATCTACCCCAGCAAACAATCACTCTATCTATCCTCCTAAAAAAGGGCAGCCACCTTTAAAATAGATCCACACCAGAGAGCCCACAGCCATATTCTCCCTCCACTCCCTCAGGCAGCCCTGCTAAGGCGAAATTTAGAATGGATGGAGAGGGATCCCTTGGAGTGGCCAGCCCTGGCATTGATTCTGGGGATGACACACGTGAGCTCCCTGACTCCATTGAAACTTTCCCTACCATGCATAAACCTGTGATAGACACTGTGCTAAAGGATATGCTTTTATTTTCGAGAAGCTCACTGCAATCTGACCTGATGAACTGTATGCACAAGTTTAACACTAGTATACAGGCGGTAGAATCCTGGGTTGAGCACACTGAGCAAAAAATGGGGAGTATGCTGTCACCATTAACGACCTAGTGGATTCTCATGAAGAAAGAGAAAGGGATACTGACTGGTTGAAGGCTAAAATCGCAGACATTGAGGACAGAAACAGGAGGAATAACTTGAAAATCAGGGGTATCCCTGAAACAATACAGCAAGCTGATTTACGCTCCTATGCTTCTTCATTGTTTAAATCTCTCCTTCCTGATCTTTCTGACCTTGAGATCATGATTGACAGAATTAATCGCTTGCCAAAACCGTCATAGTTATCAGAACATATCCCTAGAGACGTAATCTTACGCTTACATTTTTATCATGCCAAAGAACAGTTGACGTTGACTATGCGCAAGAAGGATCAAATCCCCGCACAATACCAGCATCTACAGTTCTTTGCAGATCTTTCTCAATATACACTACAAAAAAGAAAGAACTTAAACACCATCACCAAAGTACTGAGAAACCACAACATCACTTATAGATGGGGATACCCTACCAAACTATTTATTACAAGAGATGGATGCACCCACGTGGTGAACTCCCTTGAGAAAGGGCTTTCTCTCTTGGAGGAGTGGAAGATTTTACCTGTACAGGATCCGGGCACTACCTGGTCCCCCAGACCAGGCCCTATATACTCTGAACAGCAGAATACATGCGGTGCAAACAAGACAGGGACTGTAGGTTTGTTGTTAAGTAGAATCTGTTTGTAATTTTGAACTGGTACATTTTTAACGTGTTTAGCTCCAGCCAAAAAATCTATTTTAAGCTTTTTGGAAAACATAGGGAAGGGTTATCACCCCTGTGACATTTGTTTTGCTGTCTGTGCTCCTTTTCAGAAAATTTCACCTCACTTTTCGTCCCAATGACAAATGTTTTTTTGAAAATTTGGGTTTTTTTGTGAAACAAGGATTGGTGATAAAGCATCAGTGGAAAGGAGAAACATTTTTCCCATATTAACTCTTACAAGAGAGAATTTCCCTTCCTAGGGGTAGATTTCATCTCACTTCCTGTTGTCTCCCTCCGTTTGCAAGTAGGAGTCGTTTGTAAGTTGGATGTTTGAAAGTAGGGGCCTGCCCTATATACTCAGCAGAAATTTGGGCCTTAGGTGTTGTTGTGGCCACAACACTGTAAGCCCTCACAGGGCCCTGCTGTGAAATATTAGATCAAGAATTGTAATTACATGCCCCTGTTGAACAGGGGCAGAAAAATTGGGCCTTTTGGTGGTGGTGGTGCTAGTGCCACAACACTGTAAGTCCTCACTCGCTCTTGGTGGGCGCAGAAACGGGCCCTGCTGTGAAATATTAGATCAAGAATTGTAATTACATGCCCCTGTTGAACAGGGGCTGAAAAATTGGGCCTTAGGCACTGGTGCTGGTGCCACAACACTGCAACCCCTCACAGATACTCTAGTTGGAATGCAGAAATGAGCCCTGCTGCAAAGTATTGCTTCAAAAATTGTAATTACACGCCCCTGTTAAACAGGGGCTGAAAAATTGGGCCTTAGGCACTGGTGCTGGTGCCACAACACTGCAACCCCTCACAGATACTCTATTTGGAACGCAGAAACGAGCCCTGCTGCAAAGTATTGCATCAAAAATTGTAATTACATGCCCCTGTTAAACATGGGCTGAAAAATTGGGCCTTAGGCACTGGTGGTGGCGCCCAGAACCAAAAATGTTCTTACAAGCTATCAGCGTGATCATTGAGGAGGAAGATGATAATTACTCAGGATAGTCACTCAGCATCAGCATAGGCAGTCTTTGAAGGGATCTGAGATTTTAAAAAAAAATTTTCGGTTACATCAGCATCAGGTGCTTGGTAGCTGGTGGTGATCCGACTGATTCATTTTTTTGAAGGTCAGTCGATCGACCAAGTCGGTGGACAGACGCACCCTGTGATCGGTTACAAAGCCTCCAGCAGCACTGAATGTGCGTTCCGAAAGAACACTGGATGCAGGACAGGCCAGTAGCTCAATTGCATACTGTGCAAGCTCTGGCCAGTGATCCTTCCTCAAGACCCAGTAACCCAGAGGATTTTCGGTGGGAAAGGTGTCCAAGTTAGATCTTGCCCCTAGGTATTCCTGCACCATGTAAAACAGACGCTGGCGATGGTTGCTGGAACCGATCATACCTTGGGGCTGCGGACCAAAAAATTGTCTGAACGCATCGGTCAGACGGCCACCTTCTCCACCGCTCCTTCTTTGACTGACCGAAGCCTCAGCAACATGTTGTCCTGAAACAGGAGTTTGTAACCTCCCAGTCTCTGGGAACTCGTTGCACAGACCTTTCTGCAAGGCCTCCCGAAGATGTTTCATTCTCTGCTCCCTCTGCGATGGCAAGATAAGGTCCTCAACCTTACCCTTGTAACGTGGATCAAGGAGGGTTGCCAGCCAGTATTGGTCCTTCTCCTAGATACCACGAATACGAGGATCCTTATGCAGGCTTTGCAGGATCAGGGAGGCCATGCAGCGTAGGTTTGCTGAGGCATTCGGTCCGGAGTCCTCTGGGTCACTAAGGATGACATGGTCCGCAGCCACCTCCTCCCAGCCACGTACAAGTCCATGTGTTTCTTGGGACTGATCCCTTAAAGACTGCTACTGATGCTGAGTGCCAGGCTCCACCTCCATACTGACACAATCCTCCTCCTCCTCATCCTCATCCTCTTCCTGTGTGATCGGCGGGCACACAGGAGCACTCTCTGGATAAAGGGGGCCTTGAGAGCTAAAGAAGTCCTCCTCTTCCTGCCTCTGTTCTGCCTCAAGTGCCCTGTCCATTATTCCACGCAGCGTGTGCTCCAACAGGTGGACAAGGGGGACAGTGTCACTGATGCATGCACTGTCACTGCTCACCATCCTCGTGGCCTCCTCAAATGGTGACAGGACAGTGCATGCATCCCTGATCATGGCCCACTGGCGTGGGGAAAAAACCAAGCTCCCCTGACCCTGTCCTGGTGCCATAGTCACACAGGTACTCATTGATGGCCCTCTGCTGCGTGTGCAGCCGCTGCAGCATGGCCAACGTTGAGTTCCACCTGGTGAAAATGAGGTGGGGTCTTACCAACAGAGACTAAGACAGAATGGTTATAGTAGTTTCCCAATATTTCCAAAAATACATTTCAGGGGGGTTTGGCTTGCAATCGTGCTGAATGGCAGCATAGGACCGGAGCTCCAGTGAATACCAGGGGAAAAGCGGCTCAAATCGAACCATCAGGTCCCGTTATCGCCCTCCACAGCAGGTGTTTTACGTGGGGAACAATCTGGGATAATGTCCAGAAAGAGGAAACAGCAGAGGAAGCCACAGCGCCTGCGGACTTCTATACTATGAAGCAACATGACGGTAGGCAAGATGGTGCCGGGTCATCATCTACCCCAGCAAACAATCCCTGAACCTGCCCCTGCAGAGCTGACAGAACCTCTGCCCCAGTGTGGCTCCTGTCCCCCAAGCACACCCGCTCAAGCACCGCATGGCATCTTTTGGCCTGTGTACTTGTGTAGCCCCTTGAACGGCTACAGAGCACCGCTGGTTCCAAGGACAAAGCACAGGAAGAGGCCATGGAGGAAGAAGAAGAGGAGGGGGTGGAGGAGAGAGGTGTGTCATAATCATTAGTAGTGGTATTTTGGAGGCGTGGTGGTGGAACAACCTCCAACACTACTGCACCTTGTCCTGCATCCTTCCCAGCTGCCAGCAGAGTCACCCAATGCGCGGTGAAACTTAGGTAATGTCCCCTGTCCATGCCTGCTGGACTATGAGTCAGCGGTAATATGCATCTTACCGCTGACCACCCTGTCCAGCGAGGCCAAAACATTGCCTTCAACATGCCGGTAGAGAGCCAGAATCGCCTCCCGTGAGAAAAAGTGGTGTTTGGGTACCTGCCACTGAGGAACCGCACATTCCACTAACTCACGGAAGGGGACAGAGTCTACCAACTGAAAAGGCAGCAGTTGAAGTGCTAGCAATTTTGCCAAGCTAGCATTCAACCGCTGGGCATGTGGATGGCTGGGAGTGAACTTCTTTCTGCGGTGCAGCAGCTGGGGCAGGGAAATTTGCCTGGTGCAATCTGACGTTGGTGTACCGAAAGCAGATTGCCCACAAGTACTTGGCTGTGACACACCTAATTCTACACCTTCATTCCTTTCAGTGCAGGTCTCAGAGAGGACTGAAGGTATAGTGGGGTTGGAGATCTCAGCTGATAAGGAGCAAGGAGAGGTCCTCTTTGTTCTTTGGTGTGGGTCTTTTAAATACGCTTGCCAACGAACTGCATAGCAGGTCAACATATGTCTGGTCAAGCATGTGGTGCCCAAGTGGGAGATGTTTTGGCCACGCGAGATACGCTTGAGACATATGTTGCAAATAGCAGCGGTGCGATCTGATGCACTCGTCTCAAAAAAGGCCCACACCAAAGAACTTTTTGAATAACGCGCAGAGACTGCAGCGCCCTGCACATGCGGAGCTTTGGGGTGTGATGCAGTCAGTGTGCTGCCCTTAGGCTGGCCCCTAGAGGGCATCCTGCCTTGTTGGTGATGTGCCGCCTCCTCCTCCTCCTCTCTCCTATCAGGCACCCACGTTGAGTCAGTGGCCTCATCATCCCCTCCCTCCTCATCACTGGAGCAAACCTGGCAGTATGCTGCAGCAGGGGGAGCATGACTGCCAGATTGCTGTCCTTCTTGGGCACTCCCTCTGTCCGTGCTCACGTTACTGCCTTCATCTAGCTCAGTATCATCATCAGAGCCTTCCAAACGCTGGGCATCCTCCTGGAGCATGTACCCAACACTGTGGTCAAACAGTTCGACGTTGAACCGAGGGAAGAGGCCGCTGCTTTGCCAGACAAAGTACCCTGAGCATGGGTGAGAGAGGATGAGGAGGATGAGGACGGCTTGGTCATCCACTCGACCAAGTCTTCCGCATGTTGCAGCTTAACACGGCCAGCTGCCGAAAAAAAGGCCAAGCATGTCCCACGGCCACGTGCTGATGAGGATGCACCATCTCCACAAACAGCACTGTTGCCTCTAGACACAGAGGCTGCTTGCCCTCTTTTATTGGCTTGTGACTGTCTGCCTTTCCTTGTTGGCCTTACAGACATACTAATGGCCTGTAGCTGCACTAAGCTGGGATATATATATATATATATATATATATATATATATATATATATACTGATACTGCAGCTAGCAAAATCAACTGCCTGCCTGTAGTATGAGAACACCACCAACCTTCTACAGGTAGCTTTAGCTGAACACTGTGCAGAGCTCGCAAAAACTAACTTGTAGCCTATTTAGCTGCCTGCGGTAGTGATAGGATCAGGAAAACACCATCAACCTTCTACAGGTAGCTTTAGGTGAACACTGTACAGAGCTCGCCAAAAAATAACTTGTAGCTTATTTAGCTGCCTGCGGTAGTGATAGGATCAGGAAAACACCACCAACCTTCTACAGGTAGCTTTAGGTGAACACTGTGCAGAGCTCGCACTACACTAACTTGTAGCTTATTTAGCTGCCTGCGGTAGTGATAGGATCAGGAAAACCCCACCAACCTTCCACAGGTAGCTTTAGGTGAACACTGTGCAGAGCTCGCCAAAAAATAACTTGTAGATTATTTAGCTGCCTGCGATAGTGATAGGATCAGGAAAACACCACCAACCTTCTACAGGTAGCTTTAGCTGAACACTGTGCAGAGCTCGCAAAAAAATAACTTGTAGTTTTAGGTGAACACTGTGAGAAGGACGCACTACACTAACTTGTAGCTTTAGCTGAACACTGTGCAGAGGTCTCACTACACTAACTTGTAGCTTTAGCTGAACACTGTGCAGAGGTCGCACTACACTAACTTGTAGTTTTAGCTGAACACTGTGAGCAGGACGCACTACACTAACTTGTAGCTTTAGCTGAACACTGTGCAGAGGTCGCACTACACTAACTTGTAGTTTTAGCTGAACACTGTGAGCAGGATGCACTACACTAACTTGTAGCTTTAGCTGAACACTGTGCAGAGGTCTCACTACACCAACTTGTAGTTTTAGCTGAACACTGTGCAGAGGACGCACTACACTAACTTGTAGCTTTAGCTGAACACTGTGCAGAGGTCGCACTACACTAACTTGTAGTTTTAGCTGAACACTGTGAGGAGGACGCACTACCCTAACCTGTAGCTTTAGCTGAACACTGTGCAGAGGTCACACTAAACTAACTTGTAGTTTTAGCTGAACACTGTGAGCAGGAGGCACTACACTAACTTGTAGCTTTAGCTGAACACTGTGCAGAGGTCTCACTACACTAACTTTTAGCTTTAGCTGAACACTGTGCAGAGGTCACACTACACTAACTTGTAGTTTTAGCTGAACACTGTGAGCAGGACGCACTACACTAACTTGTAGCTTTAGCTGAACACTGTGCAGAGGTCTCACTACACTAACTTGTAGCTTTAGCTGAACACTGTGCAGAGGTCGCACTACACTATCTTGTAGTTTTAACTGAACACTGTGAGCAGGATGCACTACACTAACTTGTAGGTTTAGCTGAACACTGTGCAGAGGTCTCACTACACTAACTTGTAGTTTTAGCTGAACACTGTGAGGAGGACACACTACACTAACTTGTAGCTTTAGCTGAACACTGTGCAGAGGTCGCACTACACTAACTTGTAGTTTTAGCTGAACACTGTGAGCAGGATGCACTACACTAACTTGTAGCTTTAGCTGAACACTGTGCAGAGGTCTCACTACACTAACTTGTAGTTTTAGCTGAACACTGTGCAGAGGTCGCACTACACTAACTTGTAGTTTTAGCTGAACACTGTGAGCAGGATGTACTACACTAACTTGTAGCTTTAGCTGAACACTGTGCAGAGGTCTCACTACACTAACTTGTAGTTTTAGCTGAACACTGTGAGGAGGATGCACTACCCTAACTTGTAGCTTTAGCTGAACACTGTGCAGAGGTCTCACTACACTTACTTGTAGTTTTAGCTGAACACTGTGAGGAGGACGCACTACACTAACTTGTAGCTTTAGCTGAACACTGTGCAGAGGTCACACTACACTAACTTGTAGTTTTAGCTGAACACTGTGAGCAGGAGGCACTACACTAACTTGTAGCTTTAGTTGAACACTGTGCAGAGGTCTCACTACACTAACTTGTAACTTTAGGTGAACACTGTGCAGAGGTCGCACTACACTATCTTGTAGTTTTAGCTGAACACTGTGAGCAGGATGCACTACACTAACTTGTAGGTTTAGCTGAACACTGTGCAGAGGTCTCACTACACTAACTTGTAGTTTTAGCTGAACACTGTGAGGAAGACACACTACACTAACTTGTAGCTTTAGCTGAACACTGTGCAGAGGTCGCACTACACTAACTTGTAGTTTTAGCTGAACACTGTGAGCAGGATGCACTACACTAACTTGTAGCTTTAGCTGAACACTGTGCAGAGGTCTCACTACACTAACTTGTAGCTTTAGCTGAACACTGTGCAGAGGTCGCACTACACTAACTTGTAGTTTTAGCTGAACACTGTGAGCAGGATGCACTACACTAACTTGTAGCTTTAGCTGAACACTGTGCAGAGGTCTCACTACACTAACTTGTAGTTTTAGCTGAACACTGTGAGGAGGACACACTACACTAACTGTAAACAGTCTAGCTGCCTGACTGTGGTACTAATAGGATCAAAAGAACACCAGCAATTTTCTTCAGGTAGCTGTAAATACTGTAACAAGACAAGCCTGCTTGTCAGTTGGAAGATAACAGGGACGGAGCTAGCTAAACTGAATACAGTGTATATATATATATGCAGCACCTGGCATGCATATATATATACACAATACACTGTAAGTGCAGCTAACTCACTGACTGTCCTGCCTAATCTAGCTAACTCAAATGAAATGACACTGTCTCTCTATCTCTCAGCACGCCGGAACACACTACACAGGGCCACCGTGCAGGTGGCCTTATATAGTGTGGGGCGTGTTCTAAACCCCCTGAGCCATAATTGGCCAAAGCCACTCTGGCTATGGCCAATTACAGCTCTCTCTGCCGACGACGCTGTGATTGGCCAAGCATGCGGGTCATAGTGCATGCTTGGCCAATCATCAGCCAGCAATGCACTGCGATGCAGCAGTGAATTATGGGCCGTGACGCGCCACACGAATTTGGCGTGAACGGCCCATAACATTCGCAATTCGCCGAACGATCGAACAGCTGATGTTCGAGTCGAACATGGGTTCGACTCGAACGCGAGGCTCATCCCTAACGGTCACTACAAAAAATGCAAAATCACATACCTAAGCTAAGATGGTTACTTCATAACCTACAAGTTCCTGGAGGTCAAGAGCTCATAAGCTTGAACTTTCTCCCCCCACAATCTGAACAGCAAATGCTGTACACATACTTTTTTTTGTTTTCAAGGTTTAGGATCAACTCCTGAAAATGTTGATTCTACACGAGTTTGACTATTGCAATACCCTCACAGTTTATGTTTGTTTCTCTGTTCTCTTTTGCTTGTTCTTGGAAATTGCAGCAGTCGGAATCTATGTAGCTACCGATGAGTCAGGTGCTGCATCGACAACCAATACGAATGAAAGAGTCCCACTCAGTCTTCATACTAAAGTCAATCCCATCGCATTATCATCATCTAAATGTGAGTATATTTTAAGCTCTGTCACACCATATAACGTCTATTCCTTGCTATTACTAAAAAAACCACAAGAGGGCAACACCACCTCAAAATGAATACTTCTTGCAAAAATCCTTTTAGCACCCTATTACCTCATTTATGGGTATAAAAATCCTCTCCATTAATTCCAAGGGTCTCAATCACCCTGCTAAGAGGAGGTCAATGTGGAAGGAGGCTCTCTCCAACAAATCTGACGTCATATGCGTGCAAGAAACACATTTTTCAACAGCGGCTGCTCCTTCTTGCACTCATAGGAGTTTCCCACATGTCTTCTCCGCCAATGCCCACAACAAAACAAAGGGAGTCTTCACAGCTATAAGAGATTCAGTGGCATTTACGCTTCATGAAACACTTAAAGACCCCAGAGGGCGCTATTTAATATTAGTCTGCGATTTCAATGCAATTACATACACTATTGTTAATGTGTATGCACCCAATCAACATCAAATATGCTTCCTCCACAAACTTCTTTGCATAGTTAAAAACCATCAATGACTCCATGCGGAAAAAAGTTAAGTTTACATGTTTAAATGTTATGTTCTGTTTTTTAATTCCCCCATGACATTCCCCCCTTCCCCTCTCTCTTCTCTCCAGGGCTCATACAAACCCTCATACATCTTTAATCCGCATCACTATCAGGATAACAACACCATGCTCCCTGACATAGCTGGTACTTTAACCCACTACCTACACGGTGGCAAATCTAACTCATCGGCACATATCTCTCCCAAGACCCCCCGATATGAAAATAGTTTCCTGGAACGTAAAAGGCCTCAGATCCCCCAAAAGAGAATGAAAATTCTCCGACATCTCAAACGGATCAAAACTGACATAGCCTTACTTCAGGAATCACACTTACTAACCCCAGACTTTCATCGCATGAAGAAGCTTTGGGTAGGCACTGTCTTAGGCTCCGATGCAGTAGGTCGCAAAGCTGGTGTTCTCCTGCTAATAAACAAAAAACTCCCCTGCACAGTTTTGTCAGTGGAAACAGACAATCAGGGTCGTCTAATCACGGCACATGTCCAAATAGGCTCCAAAGAGCTAGTGATTATGAATATCTACGCTCCAAACAGCCCAGGCAGACAATTTTACACTGAATTGTCCACCTGGCTACTTAACAACACCCATCTCCCCCACCTGGTTGGAGGGGATTTCAACGATATTCTCCATCAGACAGATGATAGATCATCCCCAAAATGTCCAAAACCAGGCTCCGACCCCTCTGCCCCTTCTCTCTTTGCAAACACCATGGAGGCCATCCACCTTCAGGCTCTATGGTGCCTCTCACACCCAGCGGACAGAGAATTTACATTCTTCTCCAATCCACACAAAATATTCACAAGGATAGACTATTTCTTTGGCTCAGACAACTTACTCCCCTTCCTCCATAATGCCGACATTCATGACATAACCATTTCCGATCATGCCCCCATAGAGGTGACACTCGATAATCTGGACCTACCCCCACACCCCAATATTTGGAGGTTCCCCTCCTACCTACACAACAACACTGACTTCCAACAGTACATATCCAATGCATGGGCTGAATATTCCTCCAATAACGCCCACCACATAAATGATCCTAACCTCTTCTGGGACGCCGGCAAAGCATTCCTAAGGGGCCGTATTATTTCATATGCTACTTCCTTTAAGCGCAATACTTTTACTAAATACAGAGCGGCCACTTCATGCCTACACCAGGCACAACGCTCCTTATACACTAAAGACTCCCCAGATGCCAGAAATGAATGGCAGGCAGCTAAAAGAGAATTTGATACTTGGGTAAACACCCTTGAACTCACAAAAAAGGCCCACTTGGATGCCACCTTCCACAAGTATGGGAACAAGGCAGGCAAACTCTTAGCCAGACTCTGCAAAGGCCATTTCCGCCCGACACATATCACTTCTCTCCGTGACAACAAGGTAACCACCACTCCACTCCACAACAGATCAATAAGGTCATGCTTAAATTTTACTCCACATTATACGCCTCAGATCCCATAGATATACAAACAGCGTGCGCCTTCCTAGAAAAAATAAACATGCCCAAAATCCCCTCATCACAACTAGAGGCCCTTAATGCCCCTATTTTCCGTCCTGAAATCTCGATGACCATTCGCAACCTAACCCTCTCCAAGGCCCCGGGTCCAGACGGATTCACTAGCAAATTTTATAGGTCCCTACAAACCTTCCTAGAACCCACTCTCCTTCAAGTATACAAGGGTATATGGTCAGGCGGTGCCTACCTACAGTCAGGGAACCAGGCCATTATAAAATTACTATCTAAGAAGGGCAAAGACCCCCAGGACTCGGGATCATACAGGCCCATCTCGCTTCTCAATCTAGACGTGAAAATTCTTTCTAAAATCGTAGCTAATAGGCTAGCCTACATCATCCCCTCATTGATCCACTCCGCCCAATCTGGCTTTGTAAAAGGCAGAACCGCCACCCTCAACATCCGCAAAGTCATGCTGGCCTTAGAACATGCCATCCAACACCCAGATACAGATCATGCCATTATCAAGTTAGACGCGGAGAAAGCCTTCGATAACGTTAGTTTCGATTGGTTATCCATGACTATGTCAGCAATGGGATTTGATGGCCCCTTTCACCATCTTATTACCACCATGTACACTGCCCCGACAGCAAGATTAGTGGTAGCAGGTCTTCTATCGGAAGAATTCCGCCTCCACAAGGGTACATGCCAAGGTTGCCCCCTATCCCCGCTCCTCTTCAACATCGCCTTAGAACCCCTTTCCAGGTACCTAACATTAACAGCTCCCTTACATGGCATAAAAGTCAGCATGCATGACCTGCGCACTTCCCTATTTGCAGACGATGTTCTTATATTCTCAGCCAACCCCCCATCAGATATGCTAACCATAAAAAAGGTATTTGATGAATTTCATCTATGCTCTGGTCTCCGCATTAACTATAGCAAAAGCGAAGTTCTCCCCATTGGCACTCACTCTAAACCATCTTGGGCCCAACACTCCATCTTTCCTGTCTCAAAATCCCATATTACCTATCTGGGAATAAAAATGGGGAAAATCCCCTCTTCACTTTACCACCTCAATTGCCCTCCTCTATTGTCAAAGATAACTCAGGAATTGACTGCCTGGATGGATCTACCCCTCTCGCTCTTGGGAAGATGCCACTTGATAAAAATGGTCAGTTTTGCAAGATTATTATACCCTTTACAAACTATTCCGCTACTTCTCCGTCACAAGGATGTGACTTCGCTCAATTCTGCTATATCTAAATTCCTATGGCAAAGCAAAAGACCACGTATAGCTTTCAAAAAACTGTATCTTCCCAGGCGCGAAGGGGGTATCAGTCTCCCCCATGTTAGAATTTATAACTTAGTGTGTCTGCTTAGAACTAGCCTAGTCTGGATAATGCAGTCCTCTAGCTACTCCAACTTCCCTTTGGAATCTGACATGGCTCATCTGTACTCATTAGTGGCCCTCCTTCACTGCAAATGGAAGTCAGTCCCCCCTCTCTATCAACATAACCTTCTACTAAGGGATACAGCAATAGCATGGAGAGAAGCTAGGAAACTGCTCAAGGTATCTCCCTTCGTGTCGACACACCTTCCGATTCAGGGGAAGCCGGTCTTCCCACCCGGCATGGAACACAAACCTTTCACAGTATGGGAACGGAAAGGCCTAATGAAATTCTCCTCCCTCTGCAACACAGTGACGGGGCGGCCATTACCCTTTGCCAACATAGCGGAAACCTTTTCTCTACCCACAGCACATACCTTATACTATGGTCAATGCATCAGCTTCCTAAAAGATGCATGCAAACAAGATAACAAAAGGTTCCAGCCCAACGTCACAGACCAAATGATCCTGAATAACTCTTACAAAATCTCGGACATATACAAACCTCTCCTACACAAGTCCTCTCTACCTCTCTCATCATCATCAGTCAACAATTGGAGCAAAGATTTCCCTGACCCGAACCTAGTGGAAAAAATCCTACAAGGCCTCAACACTGTACAAAAACTAACACCCAACGAAATATGGAGAGAAACGCAACTGAAAATAGTACATAGAGCATACATGCCTTTCCTATCGTCAAAAACAGATAAGAGCAAAGCCTTCTGCCCCCTCTGCAACCTACCGAAACCATCTCTGACTCATCGCTTCTGGGACTGCTCCTATATCTCTACTTTCTGGGATCAGGTACTTTCCTAGGTATTTGAAGTGACTCTACTAAAACTACCAAAGGATCCGCTACTCCTCATCTTCGGCCACTGGGACCCAAAACTGTTGCCTTGGTCCCAAACCACTACTACAAATACAAGTCACACGGGTTTCTCAAAAGATACCCCTTCACACAAAGAGTGGTCTCTGATTTGCCTTCTAATTGTGAGAAGAACCATTTTGAAATATTGGATCTCTCCTCTCAGCCCTAACATCACCCACATCAAGCAAGAGCTCCTACATCTACTCATCAAGGACCGCCTAAACACGGATTTCAAACAGAAAAAATTCAAAGACCGCTTCTACTCCAAATGGCATTCCTTCATGCTCTCATCTCTCTCCCAGGAGGAAATAGCAAATTTCAGCCAATCCTCTTTCTCTTACTATAACTCCTATTCTCCAATACCAAAAGAGACGATCGCCTCATAAAAAGGTCTTCTCTTGTCAAAACGACCATAGCTCAGGCCACTTTCCTTGCCACACCAAGAGCACTATTAGATTATCATTAGACTACCATCACCAGCTATCCAATATGGTAAAATGCATCTGGTCAATCGTATATGTTTCAACCATGTAGCCCCCCCTCTCTTATTCCCTACTTTTACACCCCCCCTCCCTCCCTCCCCCCCTTGTTTTGCTTTCCTTATCCCTTGCCTCTAATGTTATCTAACAATCTAGTAATCACAAGGATTTCCTAAACTGATCCATCCAGGTATCCACTACTAATAGACAACTATTAGATTGTTATGATCTGTTGTTACTAGCTTATCCAGCCTTCCCATCCGGGTATATACACTTGTGAATATCCCTCAGGTAGACATAAGTATGTACCGAAGCTCATTAACCTCTGTAAATTGTTTTACAAAATGGCTGTGTACAGTACTATACTATATTGTACGTTGAATAATCAAAATAAAATCTTTTTGAAAAAACAACCATCAAAGAGGAAGGTTGATAATATGTGGGGATTTTAATGCAACACCCGACCCAAGTCTGGACTTTTCCTCTGGCGCACGACGTTCAGGCCCTTCACTTTTGGCCACACTTCATGCACAGGATTTGTATGACGCTTGGAGGTGCATGCATGCTGGCGAAAGGGACTATACCTTTTTTTCTTCTCCACATAGAGTCTATTCACAAATCGACCTTTTTCTTGTAGACCACGGCACTTTAACTCATGCGACATCTACAACTATCAACACCATTACGTGGTCGGACCACGCGTCTATTACCCTTTCTATAAGAGATGATACAGTATGCAATGTACCTCACATGTGGCGATTAAATACCTATCTAATGCAACAACTAGATTTTAGAAACGTCATAAGTAAGCATTTAAAAGATTTTTTTAGTATCAATGACTCCTCTGTGCAGGATCAATTTGCATTATGGAATGCGCACAAGGCGTACATACGTGGTATCTTTATACAACTGGGGGCAGGAGCCAAGAGGCAGCAGCAACAACGTATAAAAGAGTTGACAGACAAAATTTTCTTATAATCTCCCAACAACTTACACAATTACGTTATGACCTGAGATTATTACTACTTGAAACCTTTGAAAGGGCTTCTAAAAAAACTCAAAATGACATACTACGCTACAGGTAATAAAGCTGGCAAAACCTTAGCGCATAGGATAAAAGGACTCAGACATAAAACATAGTGTGATAGAAAATATGTAGCGCTACCTCGGTCCCAACATAAAGAAAATATTTAATGAATACGTCCAAAGCAAAAGTAAACAGGTAAGGCTACGTACAACAGTGAGTATATCTAGAGTGCAAGCACAAAAAGGTAATTCAATCTCACACCCAATATGATGGAGAATCCAACCTCACGTGACACAGTGTACTAAATAAATCATAAATAGTGTCTCCAAAATTATCCAATCAATATTGCATGTGAAAAACAACCGGGTACTAAAAAATGATGGCATCCATGTTCACGCATGTGCGATTCACTGACGTAATAAACCAATGCAACTTCTCACAATTTGACAAAGTGCAATGTGCGTGATCCAGAAATATAGCTGAAAGACCCAATAAACATAAAGTAGGCACTTCACAGCTATAACCTTCAAACAAAATTGCAACATGTAGTGAATATTACTAAAATTGATACATTTCACGAGTATGCGATTCACAAACTCAATGTGACTGGAAAAATATAAAATTTCTACCAAAGTGCAATGTGCACATAATAATAATAATAATGAAATTCATAACAAATATAATGTGCAAAGATTCCACAAGCATGCAATTCACATATATAATAATTAAATATAACAAACATAAAATTATAATTTCTAATAAAGTGCAACGTGTAAATAAATAAATACAATATTGTTCAGTGAAGAAAAAATATTTCAATTAATTGTGAGTTCATATCTTGAAATAAAGTGATATAAAAAATAAAAAATAAAAATATTCCGGTGTAGTCCAAAGACGTATGAGTGCGGCTTCTGAAATAAAGTAATATAAAAAATAAAAATATTCTGGTGTAGTCCAAAGACATATGAGTGCGACATAAAACAAAGATTCCCTTTATACTACACCCCCTCACTAAACACAAACTTTTCCATCCTCAAGACATAGCTGACACTTTTAGTCACTACTATAGCTCGCTATATAATTTGAAAGACGACACAAACACTGTACAACCCAGCGCTGATGCAATTAATTCCTTCCTACAACAACTAGATATACCTACACTCACGCAAGAGCATCTGCAGTCTTTAAACCAAAAGTTTAACACAGAAGAAATAAATAAAGCCATTGGCTCCCTACCCTGCAACAAATCACCAGGCCCAGACGGGTTCTCTGGGGAGTACTACAAAACTTTTAAACATTTACTGATTCCGTATATGGAACGCACTTTTAATACTGCTGCTGCCTCTGCCTTTTTTCCACCAGAAATGCTGTCTGCAATTATAGTGACACTACCTAAGCCGGGGAAGGAACCCACTACTCCCCCAAATTTCAGGCCCATTTCATTGCTTAATTCCGATTTGAAAATTTACGCCAAAATTATTGCATCCCGCTTATTAAATATACTTCCCCTTCTCATACATCCCGATCAAACCGGGTTTACCAAGGGTCGCCAGATGTCGGATGCTACCTGTAGGCTGACAAATATTATACATTTAGCTAGGGTGTATAAAAGGCCTTCTCTCCTATTGGCATTAGACGCGGAGAAGGCCTTCGACCGCATCCACTGGCAATACCTCACCCAGGTCCTGAATAGATTTGGCTTTTCTGGTACCATCTTATCAGCAATTCTAGCCCTATACTCCAAACCCTCCGCCCAAGTTTTTACATCAGGAGCACTATCCAAACCAACATAACGAATGGCACGAGACAGGGCTGCCCTCTGTCTCCCTTAATCTTTAATCTACTCATAGTACCCTTGGCTATATATATCCGCTCCCACCCCAACATTAAAGACTTCTCCATAGCTAAATCCATCCATAAGATTAGCCTGTTCGCGGACGATATAATTATGATTTTAACAAATGTGGAAACCTCCCTGGCTTTGGTACATAATGCTCTGGACATGTTCAATAAGGTATCTTATTATAAAGTAAACAAGAGCAAATCTTACATAATGGGATTAGGTATTGACACTAGTCTACAAGCTAAACTTAGCTCACAATTCCCATATACATGGGAAAAGGGTGATAAGATATTTGGGTATAACCCTAACGGCAACAACGGATAATTTAGCAGCAGCCAACTACACCCAATTCCTGGGATCATTATAGCAAAAACTACTGGAACTGGCCAAAGTAGAATTACCATGGTCAGGTCGACTGGCAGCATTTAAGATGATGGTCCTGCCACAGCTGCTTTATTTATTCAGGACGCTACCAGTCCCTGTCCCCAATTCCTTCTTCTACAAAGCTCAGATAAACAAATTTCTTTGGCAAGGTAAGAAGGCTAGATGCGCCTTTATGAAACTAACTAAGTCTAGAGATGCTGGGGGAATAGGACACGTTATATTAAAAGACTACTATATAGCGGCAATCCTCTCACAAGCTAAATTTTGGTTTTCCCAGTCACAGACCCATAGATGGTTAGAACTAGAGGAGGCACAGATGCTAGGGACAAAGCTAGCTGATCTACTGTTGTCTAACAACATCCAATCACATCTGTCTCCCACAATGGAAGCTACGCTACTAGCTTGGAAGATGTTTACATCATTAGAATTGTTGAACCAAACAACCAAAAACATTCCAATTACTATATCTAGTCTCACATTGGTTATCCCAAATTTACACATAACACATTGGATGTCTAGAGGCATACTTACACTTGAAGATCTTATGCTTGGCCCAACACCTAAAACGTTTGAGGCCTTGCAAATAGAATATGGTTTGAAAGACAATGACCATTACAGATATATCCAGATATCTCATCTACTTCAAAAACTCCCAAGTACATCCATTAAGGTGCCATGGCGAGTATTCCATTACCTCACAAATCCTAAACTAACACAAAACGAAAACTAACATAAAAAGAATATCTCTATTTTATAATCTGCTAAACAATAAACATGTATTTGCCAAAACCAACAATATCACAGCGTGGGAACATGACCTAGGCACAACTTATACCGAAGAACAATGGCAAAAAGCCTTACACAACACATTTGCTGCTACTAATGCGTTAACTTATGGGAGATAACCTACAAAATAACATTAAGTTGGTACTTAACTCCATACCGAATATCCAAATTTGCTAAACAGGCCTCACCCTTATGTTGGAGAAATTGCAGAAATATAGGTACCTTACACCACATACTGTGGAACTGTCCAATTTTACGACCATTATGGCAAAAAGTATTTAGATTAATCTCAGCAATATCAGGCTCCATAGTTACCCCTGAAGCAGCTGTGGCAATCCATTCACTAGGCATAGAACGTATACCGGTCACAACCAGGACCATAGTCACACATATACTACTTAGCACCAGATTGGCAATACTGAGATATTGGAAGGATACCAAACCTCCCTCTTTTCAAGAAATAGTTGAGCTGACCAATACACACGCTTCATATGAACTTATGTTCGCAGCAGCCCAAGGACACCATCAGAAATCACAAACCAAATGGTCTGGATGGCTTGCATGGTACTCAATTAACCATAAAGATAAACGATCTTAATGTGCTGAATGTTCGCAACCTATGTCCACACGAAATATGCAATGCTGCACTTTTTCTGTTTTTCTGTTCTTTTTGTGTTTCTTTCCTATTTCAGTTATATCAGTTACGTTACACCTGGTACTGCAAGGCTCTGTAGTGCTGGGAATGCCAGTTCATTCACTAGCATCTATACGGTATAACTACTTTGTATAAACATACATCGTAAAACAACTAATTGTTGATTATAATATCATATTTACCAAATGTCAACATATGCATGTACAAGACAGAATAATTGTAAACCATTTTATATCATAAAATGCACAAAACGAATCTGTGATGCTATTGAATGTTTGTATAAATTTGTACTGTTTTTACATACTAATAAAAACTTATTGAAATTAAAAAATACATTTCAAAGCTTTCACTGGAGCTCTTGTATGTACAATACATACACTGTTTTGGGCAGATTAGGTCATTTAAAGCTGACGTTTGGGAGGAATTAGTGATGAGCACTGCTGTTACCAGATACCACTACGGCAGCAGCGGCTTTTGAGGAGTCACGCTCGCAGCGGCTGATTGTTGCTTTCTTATGCCTAATATACAACTGGGTCTGTGTGAGTGTATCACTTTGCATATTCCTTTTGGCTTCGTTCTGATCATTGCGCAATGATTTTTTAATGTTTCTTTACATGATTCATCTACATGCGGAGAGTTATTTAAAGCGCAAGTCATTATCTATCCATGACCTGGAAAATTAAGATACATCTGACACTGAATATTGTGAAGGCATAGATGAATGAAGGCTAACAATCAAAACACAAACCAATCCCTATGAATGATTTATGGACTTGTTGGTGATTAGTATTGTTTGTGTTTGAGGATGTTTATATCTTATGAGTTTTTTTCACTATGCAGTCCCTGTGAATATAATGAGTCCCGATAGCTACTTATGCATATTTATTTTTACTCATTTTTGTGAATGAGGTTTATCACATGCAAATTTGATGTTTTTAAGTTTGTTATGCACAAACTTTATCTAGCATTAATTATTCAAATATAGGGGAGCTGTGCACTGATTGATAAGTTAATTAGGGCGCATCAATATATATATTTTATTAAAAACAGAGGATTACCTCCCCGGACAGGCCGCTGAGCGACCCTGACATGGAGGTAAGCAGGCCTCACAATGCTGAGGAATTGGTGGTGCAAATCGTACAGGACCCTATAGCAGCCTTCCCCACATCTGGAAGGTCAGTATCAGACACCGTTCTCAAGGATATGTTGTTATCCCAGAAGGCCTCACTACATGCTGATATGTCTGCAGGGATAAATTGCTGTCAGAGGGAAGTACAGGCCTTAGGCAGCAGGGTTGATCATATTGAACAGCGCATGAGTGACTTTACCTCATTCTTCAATACAATGGTGGATGCCCATGGCAACCATAATGAGGAAATCGCATGGATAAAAAACAAAGTGGCAGATTTAGAAGACCGTTCCAGAAGGAACAACATAAAAATTAGGGGGATCCCAGAAACCATACCTGCCACGCAACTACTGTCATATACACAGGCACTATTCTCACCATTACTGCCATCTCTGTCACCACAGGATCTCATTGTGGATCGCATCCACCGAATCCCCAAACCTTCCTTTTTCCAGAAAACACTCCTAGAGTGTTACTCAGGGTGCACTACTACCATGTCAAGGAACAAATCCTAACAACCTCCAGCAGAACTGACAACAGGCATCCACAGTATGCAGAACTACAACTACTTCTGGACCTGTGCAGGCATACGCTCCAACAACGTTGCAATCTAGCGACAATAACTAAGTTCCTGAGGAACCACAATATTATCCACAAATAGAAGTATCCCGCCAAGCGGTTATATGTTACAATCCCTGTTTTTTCCCTCCAGATTCTTTTTTTAGCGGTTACGCCTGCACATGGATCGGTTTATGGATACTTTTCTTATTGCGTTTTTTTAATTTGTTTCATTAACTTTGTTTTTTCTTCACTACTTTTGTTCTACTTGTTCCACGTTTGAAGCACGCTGACCAGCAGTGAACTCTCATCCCACCCTATACAATGACAGATTCAATATTCCTTATCTGAACATCTACTATGGTCACAGTGACTATATGCACCACATAGCACTGCAGACTTCACAAAACCTTCCCCATGCCCATTAACTGCCTATCCATCAATGCTAGGGAACTGAACCACCCCGCAAAAAGACTCTCCATGTGGATGGAAGAAAAGAAACACAGGGCAGATATCCTTTGTGTCCAGGAGACTCATTTTCAGGAATCCAAAGCCCCTAACTGCTCAAATAAAGACTATCTACATGTATTCTTGGCATGTAGGCCAGGCCATAAAAAAGGAGGAGTATTAATCGCTCTGAGGAACACTATATCCTTTCAACATAAAGAAACTATCCTTGATGCCAATGGCACATACATCATCCTGAAGGATCAACTAAAACCCATATACGTTATCCTTATATGCCCCGAACTCACATCAGATCCGTTTTCTCAGCAGGCTACCAAGGAAAATTAAGACTCAGCTATATGGCATTCTCATTGTGTATGGTGACTTTAATCTCATCGTAGATCCAAAACTAGATACGTCTGCTCCAAAAACAAACAGCTCCTCATATCTGAGCAAAACAATACACAATGCGGAACTGTTTTATGTTTGGCGCTGTTTAAATGCAAAGTCAAGAGACTATACTTTCTTTTCACACAGGCATTGCTCCTATTCACCCATCGACTTATTCCTAACAAATAAATGGCTACTGCAAAAAGCCTCGTCTGTGCAGATTTATGACATTACATGGTCTGACCATGCAGCTATTACTATTGCCAATAATAACCAGGTTGTCTCCTCTTCCCCACCCATCTGGCCCAGCAACGTCAGATTACTACAAGAACCCCAAACCTCCACAATGATCTCCCAACATATCAGCAATTTCTTTCTATGCAATTCGGATTCTGTGGAGAACCCTTTAATTCTATGGAATGCCCATAAGGCATACATGAGGGGCATACAACTAGGAGCTAGAGAAAAGAAGAGACATACAGCTCATTTCAACTCTATTCTAACCAATATACATACCTTAGAAACACAAAATAAACAAGCACCTGACATTATTCTCTCCCAAAAACTCTCACAGCTGAGAAAGAAACTAGTGTCTCAACAATATGATTACCATCTTAGACGTCTGAAACTGAATTTGTATACCAATGCCAAAAGAGCAGGCAAATACTAATAAACATCTTTCAATGAAAAAAAAAAATACATACATTAAGAACAAGTTTAACATTAGCTTAAATAAACAAGAATTTTTTCAACTTCTCACTGAAAACTAAGCAGATGGGAACTTTGAAGAATATATTGGCAAAAGTCTGAAAATTATCCAAATTGTCGAATTACAATTGTACCGAATTTAAATGAATCTGATATTAACAAAAAAAAATCGTACAAAATTCAAATTTGAATAGTTTTCGAATCGTATTCAAATACTTTTCAAATTCGAATAGTGTTCAAATTTGAAAAGTTTTCGAATTCGAATAGTTTTTGAATTTCCAAAGTGAATAAAATAGAATAGAAAATAAAGGAAAAGAATAGAAAAAAAATAGAAAAGAATATAACAGAAAATGAAAGAATAGATGATAATAGAGTAAAACAGAACAAAATAGAATAGATGATAATAGAGTAAAACAGAACAAAATAGAATAGATGATAATAGAGTAAAGCAGAACAAAATAGAATAGAAAATAAAAGAACAGAATAGACTAGAATATAATAGAAACAAATAGATTAGAATAGACTAGAATAACATAGAAAGAATATAACCATCTTCTGAAATTCGAATTTTAAATAGAATACATTTGAATACATAAGAAAATAATAGAATAGAAAAAAGAATAGAATAGAATAGAATAGAATAAAATAGAATAAAATAGAATAGGCTATAATAGAATAGAAAAGAAAAGAATAAAAGAATAAAAAACAATAGAATAGAATAGAAAGAATATGGCCATTTCCCAAAATTCAAATAGAAGCAATTCAAATTTGAATAGAATAGAAAAGAATAGATTAGAATAGAATAGAAAAGAATAGATTAGAATAGAATATGAAATAACAGAACAGTAAAGAACCAAACAATAGAATAGAATAGAAAGAATAAAACCATGTTCCGAAATTTGATTTTTGAATAGAATAAATTTGAATAGAAAATAATAAAATACAAAATAATAGAATAGAATAAACAAATAGGAAAAGAATATAATTAAAAAAACAATAGAATAGAGAGAATATAACCATTTCCCAAAATTCAAATAGAATCAATTTGAATTTGAATATAATAGAAAAGAATAGATTTGAATAAGAAGCTAGTTATATCCATTATTTTATATTCTATTCTGTTTTCTATTCTATTCTACTCTATTCTTTTCTATTCGATTCAAATTCAAATTGATTCTATTTTAATTTTGGAAAATGGTTATATTATTCTATTCTATTATTTTTTTAATTCTGTTCATTTCTATTCAATTCAAATTTCAGAAGATGTTTATAATCTAATTATATTATTTTTTATTCCATTCTATTTCTTTCCATTCTATTCTCTTCTTTTATTTTCTGTTATATTCTATTCTATTTTTTCTATTATATTCCTTTATTTTCTATTCAATTGTATTCTCTTTTCTAATTTGAAAACTATTCAAAATCGAAAACTTTTTGAATTAGAAAACTATTCTAAATTGATTTGAAATTTTTTTGAAATGTTACGAATTTGAATCTGAGAATTCAAATCGATTTGACTACGAACAAACAAAACAAATGCCGAAAACGAATTAAATGGATTAAACAAATTTAACTAAACAAATTTATGTAAATAACAAATCGAAATGAAACAAAACAAAACACATTTTTTTTGTTCTGCGCATGTCTAGTATATAAATAAAAACATCACAGCACCCTGCCTCAGTACTCTTCTGAAAAGCCATCACCCTGATAAAATCAGTGGGCTGATGGGCTGATGCTGGGCATCCTCAAGCCAAGAAATGAGATGGGCTCTATCTGAATTTCTTCAAATTCTAATGGATATGAAATGCTTGGTAACACAAATTGCTAATCAGCCAAATGCATGGCAGCAACTCAATGCATTTGGGTATCTAGAGGTTGTGAAGACAACTTGCTGAAGTTCAAACCAAGCATCAGAATGGCGAAGAGGGGGATTTTAAGGGACTTTGTTGTTGATGCCAGACGGGCTGGTCTGAGTGTTTAAAAAACTGATGATCTCCTGGGATTATCACACGCAACCATCTCTAGGATTTAAAGAGAATGGTCCAAAAAAGAGAAAATAAGCAGTGAGTGGCAGTTGTGTGGGTGAAAATGCCTTGCTGATGTCAGAGGTCAGAGGAGAATGGTTCGAGCTGATAGAAAGGCAACAGCAACTAAAGCAACCGCTCGTTACAACCAAGATGCAGAATACTATCTCTGAACACACAACACAATGAACTTTGAAGCAAATGGGCTACAGCAGCAGAAAACCACACCAGGTGCCACACCTGTCATCTAAGAACAGGAAACTGAGGCTATTTCGCACAGGCTCACCAAAATTGGACAATAGAAGATTGGAAAAACATTGCCTGGTCTGATGAGCCTCAGACAGTGTTGGCGTAAACATAAAAACATGGATCCATCTTGCCTTGTATCAACAGTTCAGGCTGGTGGTGTAATGGTGTGGGGGATATTTTCTTGGCACAGCTTGGGCCCCTTAATACCAATTACATAGTTAAATAGGTACATAGTAGGGATGAGCCAAACACACCCCGGTTTGGTTTGCAGCAGAACATGCAAACAGGCAAAAAATTGTGCGAACACTGTTAAAGTCTATGGGACATGAACGTGTAAAATCAAAAGTGCTCAATCTAAAGGCTTATATGCAAGTTATTACTTTAAAAAGTGTTTGGACCCGGGTCCTACCCAAGGGCACATGTATTAAGGCAGACTGGTGTAAAAAAAAAAAAAAAAAAAAAAATATATATATATATATCTATATATCTATATATCCACTGCATCCAGTTTAGCTAGATCTCACTGCAGACCATTCCTGCTGTACTGTTTCTAATATACTTCAGGCCAGGCAGTTGATTCAGTTAGCTGCAGTGTATTTAGTATATATATATATATTGTATACATCCCGGCTTTATATATATATATATATATATATATATATATATATATATATATATACACACACACACTGTATCCAGTTTAGCTAGATCTCACTGCAGATATTCCTGCTGTACTGTTTCTAAGAAATTTCAGGCAGGCAGACTGGTATATATATATATATATATATATATACATCCACTGCATACAGTTTAGCTAGATCTCACTGCAGACCGTTCCTGGTGTACATATTTAACCACTTCAGCCCCGGAAGGATTTACCCCCTTCCTGACCAGAGCACTTTTTACAATTTGGCACTGCGTCGCTTTAACTGCTAATTGCGCGGTCATGCAATGCTGTAACCAAACGAAATTTGCGTCCTTTTCTTCCCACAAATAGAGCTTTCTTTTGATGGTATTTGATCACCTCTGCCGTTTTTATTTTTTGCGCTATACACGGAAAAAGACCGAAAATTTTGAAAAAAAATGATATTTTCTACTTTTTGTTCTAAAAAAAATCCAATAAACTCAATTTTAGTCATACATTTAGGCCAAAATGTATTTGGCCACATGTCTTTGGTAAAAAAAATGTCAATAAGTGTACATTTATTGGTTTGCGCAAAAGTTATAGCACCTACAAACTAGGGTACATTTTCTGGAATTTACACAGTCTTTAATTTATGACTGCCTATGTCATTTCTTGAGGTGCTAAAATGACAGGGCAGTACAAAACCCCCACAAATGACCCCATTTTGGAAAGTAGACACCCCAAGGAAATTGCTGAGAGGCATGTTGAGCCCATTGAATATTCATTTTTTTTCTCCCAAGTGATTGAATAATGAAAAAAAAAAAAAAAAAAAATTACAAAAAGTTGTCACTAAATGATATATTGCTCACACAGGCCATGGGCATATGTGGAATTGCACCCCAAAATACATTTAGCTGCTTCTCCTGAGTATGGGGATACCACATGTGTGGGACTTTTTGGGAGCCTAGCCGCATACGGGGCCCCGAAAACCAATCACTGCCTTCAGGATTTCTAAGGGCGTACATTTTTGATTTTACTCCTCACTACCTATCACAGTTTTGAAGGCCATAAAATGCCCACATGGCACAAACCCCCCCCCAAATGACCCCATTTTGGAAAGTAGACACCCCAAGCTATTTGCTGAGAGGCATGTTGAGTCCATGGAATATTTTATATTTTGACACAAGTTGCGGGAAAGTGACAATTTATTTTTTTATTTTTTTTTTTTTTGCACAAAGTTGTCACTAAATGATATATTGCTCACACAGGTCATGGGCATATGTGGAATTGCACCCCAAAATACATTCTGCTGCTTCTCTTGAGTATGGGGATACCACATGTGTGGGACTTTTTAGGAGCCTAGCCGCGTACGGGACCCCGAAAACCAATCACCGCCTTCAGGATTTCTAAGGGTGTACATTTTTGATTTCACTCTTCACTGCCTATCACAGTTTCGGAGGCCATGGAATGCCCAGGTGGCACAAACCCCCCCCAAATGACCCCATTTTGGAAAGTAGACACCCCAAGCTATTTGCTGAGAGGCATGGTGAGTATTTTGCAGCTCTCATTTGTTTTTGAAAATGAAGAAAGACAAAAAAAAAAATTTTTTTTTTCTTTTTTTAATTTTCAAAACTTTGTGACAAAAAGTGAGGTCTGCAAAATACTCACTATACCTCTCAGCAAATAGCTTGGGGTGTCTACTTTCCAAAATGGGGTCATTTGGGGGGGGTTTGTGCCACCTGGGCATTCCATGGCCTCCGAGACTGTGATAGGCAGTGAAGAGTGAAATCAAAAATTTACGCCCTTAGAAAGCCTGAAGGCGGTGCTTGGTTTTCGGGGTCCCATACGTGGCTAGGCTCCCAAAAAGTCTCACACATGTGGTATCCCCGTACTCAGGAGAAGCAACAGAATGTATTTTGGGGTGTAATTTCACATATTCCCATGGCATGTTTGAGCAATATATAATTTAGTGACAACTTTGTGCAAAAAAAAAAAAAAAAAATAATAATTTGTCTCTTTCCCGCAACTTGTGTCACAATATAAAATATTCCATGGACTCGACATGCCTCTCAGCAAATAGCTTGGGGTGTCTACTTTCCAAAATGGGGTCATTTGGGGGGGTTTGAACTGTCCTGGCATTTTATGCACAACATTTAGAAGCTTATGTCACACATCACCCACTCTTCTAACCACTTGAAGACAAAGCCCTTTCTGACACTTTTTGATTACATGAAAAAATTATTTTTTTTTGCAAGAAAATTACTTTGAACCCCCACACATTATATATTTTTTTAAAGCAAATGCCCTACAGATTAAAATGGTGGGTGTTTCATTTTTTTTTTTCACACAGTATTTGCGCAGCGATTTTTCAAACGCATTTTTTGGGGAAAAAACACACTTTTTTACATTTTAATGCACTAAAACACACTATATTGCCCAAATGTTTGATGAAATAAAAAAGATGATCTTAGGCCGAGTACATGGATACCAAACATGACATGCTTTACAATTGCGCACAAACGTGCAGTGACAACAAAATAAATACATTTTTAAAAGCCTTTAAAAGCCTTTACAGGTTACCACTTTAGATTTACAGAGGAGGTCTACTGCTAAAATTACTGCCCTCGATCTGACCGTCGCGGTGATACCTCACATGCATGGTGCAATTGCTGTTTACATTTGACGCCAGACCGACGCTTGCGTTCGCCTTAGCGCGAGAGCAGGGGGGACAGGGGTGCTTTTTTTTTTTTTTTTTTTTTTTCTTTATTATTTTTTTGCTTTTTTATCTTATTTTAAAACTGTTCCTTTCATTTTTTTTTTTTTTTAATCATTTTTATTGTTATCTCAGGGAATGTAAATATCCCCTATGATAGCAATAGGTAGTGACAGGTACTCTTTTTTGAAAAAATTGGGGTCTATTAGACCCTAGATTTCTCCTCTGCCCTCAAAGCATCTGACCACACCAAGATCGGTATGATAAAATGCTTTCCCAATTTCCCAATGGCGCTATTTACATCCGGCGAAATCTAAGTCATAAAATGCTCGTAGCTTCCGGTTTCTTAGGCCATAGAGATGTTTGGAGCCACTCTGGTCTCTGATCAGCTCTATGGTCAGCTGGTTGAATCACCGGCTGCATTCTCAGGTTCCCTGTTGAGACAGGAGAGCCAGAGAAAAACACGGAAGACGGTGGGGGGGGGGGCATTCTCTCCCACTGCTTGTAAAAGCAGTCTAGAGGCTAATTAGCCGCTAGGATTGCTTTTACATGAAAGCCGACCGCTGGCTGAAAAGAATGATACCAAGATGATACCTAAACCTGCAGGCATCATTTTGGTATAACCACTCAAAGTCGTGAATGCTGTACCTGAAGACAAAAATATGGTTAACAATAAAGCACAGTAAACGGTAAAGTATAAAAAATTGCAGACCTGAAAAGCAAACATGATAAAACATAATAACAATAAAAAATTGCAGAATAGAATACAGTAAAAAAGAGCAGAACAATAGAGAGAATAGAGAGAGAGAGAGAGAATAGAGAGAGAACAATAAAACTACAACTATTATTTTTTATTTTATATTTTTGTTTGTGTTTTTTTTTTTTTTTTTTTACACTTTTTTTGTAACTGTAACTTTTATAACTGTAACCGGTTCCAGGTTCGGGTCTCTCAAAATGCGATGGCATCTTGGGAGACCCTGTGAAAGTGTGCCTAGTCTGTGCAATGCTGTACCCTACGCTAATACTCAACTAGTGAATGGTAGCGTTCAAAACATTCACCAATGCAAAGACCAGGATTGTCAGGACAGGAGGGACAATAATAGCGGGTGTCACGCCTATATCCGCGCTTGCTGCAGACACAACATCTTTTTTGGGGGGGTTCGTTGGGTAGGGGTACTCGGGAGGACATAAAAATGCCTCTCATGCAGCCGACTGCATTTGGTTGGGGATGTGAATGGGGGAAGTACGGGCGCTGCAGAAGTGGTGGGTTCCCAATTAGGATTGGCGAATGCAGCAGGAAGGGCACTATGGGCATGACGGGCCTGTGTTTGTCTTCTTGGTGGCAGCGGGACACTATTTGTGCTTGCCACCTCACCAGCTTGAACTGCACTTATGGGACTCGCCACGTCACCAAGTGTTACTGCAGTGCTGGTTTGACTACGACCGGGGTGTACTAGGCCGCTGGCGCTTGCCAGTTCACCAAAATGCTACCAAAAAAACTGTTAACGATAGCAGGGATCAAGGCCTGACTCTGCGAACGCTGCAGTTATGCATTTAGTGTTTTGTAAGTGACAGTGATCGATCGATACTGCACTTGGGTGGGCTGGGCTGGGCCGGGCGGAGGGGCAAAACGCAGGTGCTAGCAGGTATCTGGGCTGATCCCGCTGACACTGCGTTTTTGGGAACCCTAAACTGCTGGGGACGCCAGTATAGATCTGATCGGATCAGATATTGATCAGTTCAGATACTATACCACTAAGGGAGGTGTACGGTGCGTGCGTGGGTGTTAGCGCTACTGGCACTAACCTGACGCTGCCTGGGGCTGGTGCTTGCCAGTTCACCAAAACGCTACCAAAAAAAACTGTTAGCGATCGCAGGGATCAGGCCTGACTCTGCGAACGCTGCAGTTATGCGTTTAGTGTTTTGTAAGTGACAGTGATCGATCGATACTGCACTTGGGTGGGCTGGGCTGGGCCGAGCGGAGGGGCAAAACACAGGTGCTAGCAGGTATCTGGGCTGATCCCGCTAACACTGCGTTTTTGGGAACCCTAAACTGCTGGGGACGCTAGTATAGATCTGATCGGATCAGATATTGATCCGTTCAGATACTATACCACTAAGGGAGGTGTACGGTGCGTGGGTGTTAGCGGTACTGGCACTAACCTGACGCTGCCTGGGGCTGGTGCTTGCCATTTCACCAAAATGCTACCAAAAAAACTGTTAGCGATCGCAGGGATCAGGCCTGACTCTGCGAACGCTGCAGTTATGCGTTTAGTGTTTTGTAAGTGACAGTGATCGATCGATACTGCACTTGGGTGGGCTGGGCCGAGCTGGGCGGAGGGGCAAAATGCAGGTGCTAGCGGGTATCTGGGCTGATCCCGCTAACACTGTGTTTTTGGGAACCCTAAACTGCTGGGGACGCTAGTATAGATCTGATCGGATCAGATATTGATCTGTACAGATACTATACCACTAAGGGAGGCGTATGCTGCGTGCGTGGGTGTTAGCGGTACTGGCGCTAATCTGACGCTGCCTGGGGCGACGCATATCACCGTCGGGTGATCAGGGGGCTAAATCTTTATTCGGTAATAAACGGCGGGTGCCCTGACACTATAAAAAATAAACAAACTAACCAGCGTCACCCGTAACGTTTATACGGTGATCAGTGGTGAAAGGGTTAACTAGGGGGCAATCAAGGGGTTAAAACATTTATTAGGTAGTATATGGGGGTCCCTGTCGCTATAAAACGCTGACGGCGAACCTAAATATTTACGTCCCTAACTAGCGTCACCAGCGACACTAATACAGCGATCAGAAAAATGATCGCTTAGCGACACTGGTGACAGGGGGTGATCAAGGGGTTAAAACTTTATTAGGGGGGGTTAGGGGGGTACCCTAGACCTACAGGGGGCCTAACACTCACTGCCCTGACACTGTAACTGTCACAAACTGACACCAATACAGTAATCAGAAAAAAAAAAAAAAAAAAAACCTGCTTGGTGTCAGTTTGTGACAGGGGGGGGTGATTGGGGGGGGATCGGGGGGCGATCGGGGGGGGGATCGGGGTGTTTTGTGTGCCTGGCATGTTCTACTGTGTGTAGTGTGTTGGTGCACTTACATTGCAGTCTTCTCTCCTCGGCCCGGAACGGAAAATACCGAGCCGAGGAGAGATGACATCATTTCCTCTGCCTCTGTGTACAATACAGAGGCAGGGAAATGATCCCATTGGCTGAGAGCGATCGCGAGGGGGGGGCCACGAATGGATGGCCTCCCCCTCACCTCCGATCGCCGGGGAAGATTTGCCGACCGCCGCAGGCACCGGGGGGGGGTCCGATGGGACCCCCCACCCGCGGGCAGGCAAGGACGTACATACACGTCCTTTTGCCTGCCCGTGCCATTCTGCCGACGTATATAGTCGTGCGGCGGTCGGCAAGTGGTTGATTACACTTTCAGGCAGGCAGGCCAGGCAGGTTATTCAGTGATCTGCAGTGCATAAATTATATATACTGTCTTTTACATATATATCCACTGCATTCCAGTCTAGCCAAGCCTATATCTGACTGCAGGCCATAGCTGGTGTATGTTTTCAAAAACACTTTCAGGCAGGCAGGCAAGTGATTCAGTGATCTGCGGTGCATTAAATATATATACAGTCTTCTACATATATATATCCACTACATTCCAGTCTAGCCAAGCCTATATCTGACTGCAGGTAGTTCCTGGTGTATGTTTTCAAATTCACTTTTAGGCAGGCAGGTGATTCAGTAATCTGCAGTGCATAAAATATATATACAGTCTTCTATGTATATATATCCACTACATTCCAGTCTAGCCAAGCCTACATCTGACTGCAGGTAGTTCCTGGTGTACATTTTCAAATACACTTTCAGGCAGGCAGGCAGGTGATTCAGTGATCTGTAGTGCATAAAATATATATACAGTCTCCTACATATATATATCCACTGCATTCCAGTCTAGCCAAGCCTATATTTGACTGCAGGCCATTGCTGGTGTATGTTTTCTAATACACTTTCAGGCAGGCAGGCAGGTAATTCAGTGATCTGCAGTGCATAATATATATACAGTCTCCTACATATATATATCCACTGCATTCCTGTCTAGCCAAGCCTATATCTGACTGCAGGCCATTGCTGGTGTACGTTTTCAAATACACGTTCAGGTAGGCAGGCAAGTGATTCAGTGCTCTGCAGTGCATTAAATATATATACAGTCTCCAACATATATATATATATATATATATATATATATATATATATATATATCTCCACTGCATTCTAGTCTAGCCAAGCCTGTATCTGTCATGTGACCGTTAGTGTTACAAGGTCTCAGGTGTGAATGGGGAGCAGGTGTGTTAAATCTGGTGTTATCGCTCTCACTCTCTCATACTGGTTACTGGAAGTTCAACATGGCAGCTCATGGCAAAGAAATCTCTGAGGATCTGAAAAAAAGAATTGTTGCTCTACATAAAGGGGGCCAAGACCATACACTGGTTTAACAGGACAGGTTCCACTCAGAACAGGCCTCTCCATGGTTGACCAAAGAAGTTGAGTGCACGTGCTTAGCGTCATATCCAGAGGTTGTCTATGAGAAATAGACGTATGAGTGCTGCCAGCATTACTGCAGAGGTTGAAGGGGTGGGGGGTCAGCCTGTCAGTGCCCAGACCATACGCCACACACCGCATAAAAATGGTCTGCATGGCTGTCATCCCAGAAGGAAGCCTCTTCTAAAGATGATGTACAAGTAAGCTTGCAAACAGTTTTCTGAAGACAAGCAGACTAAGGACATTACTGGAACCATGTCCTATGGTCTGATGAGACCAAGATAAATATATTTGGTTCAGATGGTGTCAAGCGTGTTTGGCGGCAACCAGGTAAGGAGTACAAATACAAGTGTGTCTTGCCTACAGTCAAGCATGGTGGTGGGAGTGTCATGGTCTGGGGCTGCATAAGTGCTGCCAGCACTGGGGAGCTACAGTTCATTGAGGGAAGCATGAATGCCAACATGTACTGTGACATACTGAAGCAGAGCATGATCCGCTCCCTTCAGAGACTGGGCTGCAGGGCAGTATTCCAACATGATAATGACCCCAAACATACCTCCAAGATGACTACTGCCTTGCTAAAGAAACTGAGGGTTAAGGTGATGGACTGGCCAAGCATGTCTCCAGACCTAAACCCTATTGAGCATCTGTGGGGCCTCCTCAAACAGAAGGTGGAGGAGCGCAAGGTCTCCAACATCTACCAGCTCCGTGATGTCGTCATGGAGGAGTGGAAGAGGACTCCAGTGGCAACCTGTGAAGCTCTGGTGACCTCCAGGTCCAAAGGCTTAAGGCAGTGCTGGAAAATAATGATGGCCACACAAAATATTGATGCTTTGGGCCCAATTTGGACATTTTCACATGGGGTGTACTCATTTTTGTTGCCATACATTAATACATTTTGTTTATACATTAATGGCTGTGTGTTGAGTTATTTTGAGGGGACAGCAAATTTACACTATTATACAAGCTGTACACTCACTACTTTACATTGTAGCAAAGTGTCATTTCTTCAGTGTTGTCACATTAAAAGATATAATAAAATATTTACAAAAATGTGAGGTGTGTACTCACTTATGTGAGATAATGTATATCCACTGAATTCTAGTCTAGCCAAGCCTATACCTGACTATAGGCCATTCCTGGTGTATGTATTCAAAGACGCTTTCAGGCAGGCAGGCCAGGCAGGTGATTCAGTGATCTGCAGTGCATAAATATATATGCACTGCATATATATATATATATATATATATATATATATATATATATATATACAGTCTCCTACATATATATCCACTGCATTCTAGTCTAGCCAAGCCTATACCTGACTACAGGCCATTCCTGGTGTACGTTTTCAATGACACTTTCAGGCAGGCAGGCAGGTGATTCAGTGATCTGCAGTGCATAAAGATATATATACAGTCTCCTACATATATATCCACTGCATTCTAGTCTAGCCAAGCCTATACCTGACTGCAGGCCATTCCTGGTGTATTTTTTCTAGTAAACTTCAGGTGGTGTTTTTCTAATCCAATTTTACAGCATGTCTGGAAGGCCACAAAGGAAAGGCAGATGCTCACAGGCCACTAAAAGAGGGCAAGCAGGCTCTGTGTCTACTGCCAACAGTGCTGGTCATGGACACGGTGCATCCTCAGCACATGTCCATGGGGCACGCTTGTCCTTTTTTTTTGACAGCTGGCCGTGTTGAGCCACAACATTCAGAAGAGTTTGTAGAGTGGATCACAAAGGTGTCTACATCCTCCTCATCCTCTGTCACCCAGGCTAAGACAAGTTTGGCTGCCAATGCAGCTGCCAAAGCGGCCTATTCCATTGGCTCAATGGCATCAGTCATACCTTCCCTAGCCCTACCATCATGTCCTGAGGAATCTCCTGAAGTGTTGGTACATGCTGCAGGAGGATGTGCAACATTTTGAAGGCTCTGATGATGGTACCCAAGTTGAGGATGAAGGCAGTAACGTGAGCCCAGAGAGAGGGAGTGCCCAAGAAGGACAAGAAACTGGCAGTCATGTTCCCCCAGCTGCAGCATACTGCCAGGTTTGCACCAGTGGTGAGGAGGGAGGGGATGATGAGGTCACTGACTCTATGTGAGTGCCTGATAGAAGAGAGGAAGAGGAGGAGGAGGAGGCGGCACATCTCCAACGAGGCAGGATGCCCTCCAGTGGCCAGCTAAAGGACAGCCAACCGACTGCGTCACACTGCAGAGCTCTGCGTGTGCAGGGCGCTGCTGACTCTGCGTGTTTTTTCAAAAGTTCTTTGGTGTGGGCCTTTTTTGAGATGTATGCAGCAGATCGCACCGTTGCTGTTTGCAACATATATTTGAAGCGTATCAAGCGTGGCCAAAACAGCAGCCGCTTGGGCACCACATGCACCATGAGCTCCCATGCAGTCCATTGGCAACAGTACTTAAAAGACCCACACCAAAGGACAAGGCGGACCTCTCCTTGCTCCTCATCAGCTGGAATCTTCAACCCAACTATACCTGCAGTCCTCTCAGCGACCTGCATTGAGAGGAATGAAGGTGTAGAATTAGGTGTCCCAAGCACTTGCGAGCAATCTGCTGGCAGTACACCTAAATCCAATTGTAGCAGGCAAATTTCCCTACCCCAGTTGCTAAACCGTTGAAAGAAATCCGCTCCCAGACATCCACATGCTCAGCGGCTGAATGCTAATTTGGCTAAATTGCTAGTACTCTAACTGCTGCCTTTTCAGTTGGTAGACTCTGCCCCCTTTCGAGAATTTGTGGAATGTGTGGTACCTCAGTGGCAGGTTCCCAAAAGCCATTTTTTTACTTGGAAGGCCATTCCGACTTTCTACCAGCATGTGGAAGGCAATGTCTTGGCCTCGTTGGACAGCGCAGTCAGTGGTAAGGTGCATATTACCGCTGACTCATGGTCCAGCAGGCATGGACAGGGACGTTATCTTTCTTTCACGGCGCACTGGGTAACCCTGCTGGCAGCTGGGAAGGATGCAGGACAGGGTGCAGTAATGTTGGAGCTTGTTCCGCCACCACGCCTCCAAAATGCTGGTAGTGGTGATTCTGCCACACCTCTCTCCTCCACCCCCTCCTCTTCTTCTTCCTCTATGGCTTCTTTCTGTACAGACTTGTCCTCAGAACCAGCAGTGCTCCGTAGGCGTTCTAGGGGCTACGCAAGCACTCAGGCAAAAAGCTGCCATGCGGTGCTTGAGTTGGTCTGCTTAGGGGACAGGAGCCACACTGGGGCAGAGATTCTGGTAGCTCTGCAGGGGCAGGCTCAGAGGTGGTTGACCCCACGCCAGCTTCAAAATGTTGGTTTGCGACAATGGCACCAACCTCCTCTCCGCCCTCCGACAGAGACACTTGACCCATGTTCCCTGTTTGGCTCACATCCTTAATTTGGTGGTGCAGCAGTTCTTGTGCTGGTACCTGGGCTTACAGGATCTCCTGAGGCAGGCCAGGAAAGTCTGTGGGCATTTCCAGTCATATAATGCCAGTGCTCGGTTGGCTGACCTTCAAAAGGAATGCAACCTGCCCAAGAACTGCCTCATCTGTGAGAGACCCACCAGGTGGAATTCAATGTTGGCAATGCTGCAGCAGCGGCACATGCAGCAGAGGGCCATCAACAAGTACCTGTGTGAGTATGGCACCAGGACAGGGTCAGGGGAGCTTGGCTTTTTTTCGCCACACCAGTGGCTGCTGATCAAAGATGCATGCACTGTCCTCTGTCACCATTTGAGGAGGCCACAAGGATGGTGAGCAGTGACAGTGCATGCATCAGTTATATGGTCCCTCTTGTCTTCCTGTTGGAGCACACGCTGCGTGGAATAATGGACAGGGCACTTGAGGCAGAAAATAGGGAGGAAGAGGAGGACTTCCTTACCTCTCAAGGCCCCCTTTACCCAGACAGTATTCCTGCAGGCCCGCCTATCACACAGGAAGAGGAGGAGGAGGAGGATTGTGTCAGCATGGAGGTGGAGCCTGGCACTCAGCATCAGCAGCAGTCTTCAAGGGATTGTTTTCAGTCCTCAGAAACCCATGGACTTGTATGTGGCTGGGAGGAGGTGGCTGCGGATCATGTCATCCTTAGTGACCCAGAGGAATCCGTAGCGAATGCCTCAGCAAACCTACGCTGCATGGCCTCGCTGATCCTGCAAAGCCTGCAAAAGGACCCTCGGATTCGTGGTGTCAAGAAGAGGGATCAGTACTGAATGGCAACCCTTTTTGATCCACGTTACGAGGGTAAGGTTGCGGAACTTATACAGCCTTCACAGAGGGAGCAGAGGATGAAACATCTTCGAGAGGCCTTGCAGAAAGGTTTGTGCAATGCGTTTCCAGAGCCTGGGAGGTTGCAATTTCCTGGTCCTCCTGGACAACGTGTTGCTGAGGCTTCGGTCAGTCACAGAAGGAGCGGTGGAGAAGGTGGCCGTCTGACCTATGCGTTCAGACAATTTTTTAGTCTGCAACCCCCAAGGTCTGATCGGTTCCAGCAACCATCGCCAGCGTCTGATTTACATGGTGCAGGAATACCTTGGGGCAAGATCAGACTTAGAGACCTTTCCAACTGAAAATCCACTGGGTTACTGGGTCTTGAGGATGGATCACTGGCCAGAGCTTGCACAGTATGCAATTGAGCTACTGGCCTGTCCTGCATCCAGCGTTCTATCTGAATGCACATTCAGTGCTGCTGGAGGCTTTGTAACCGATCACAGAGTGTGCCTGTCCACAGACTCGGTTGATCGGCACACCTTCATAAAAATGAATCAGTCTTGGATCACCAGCTACCAAGCACCTGATGCTAATGTAACCGATTAATTTTTTTATGAATGTGAGATCCCTTGAAGACTGTCTATGCTGATACTGAGTGACTATCCTGTTATGCTGTGTGACTATCCTATTCCTCCTCAATGTTTATGTTGATAGCTTCTAAGAACATTTTTGGTTCTGGGCACCTGCACCAGTGCCTAAAGCCCAAATGTTCTGCCCCTGTTTAACAGGGGTGTGTAATTACAATTTTTGCTGTAATATTTTGCAGCAGGGCTCATTCCTGCGCTCAACTAGAGTATCTGTGGGGGGTTGTAGTGTTGTGGCACCAGCACCAGTGCCTAAGGCCCAATTTTTCTGCCTCTGTTTAACAAGGGCTTGTAATTCCGAATTTTTGTTGTAATATTTTGCAGCAGGGCTCGTTCCTGCGCTCAACAACAGAATCTGTGAGGGGTTACAGTGTTGTGGCACTACCACCACTGCCTAAGACCCAATTTTTCTGCCCCTGTTTCACAGGGGCGTGTAATTAGAATTTTTGATCTAATATTAAATAATCTAATCTAATAAAATCTAATAATACACAGCACGGCCCGTTCCTGCGCCCACCAAGAGTAACTGTGAGGGCTTACAGTGTTGTGCCACCACCACCACAAAAGGCCCCATTTTTCTGCCCCTGTTTAACAGGGGCATGTAATTACAATTATTGATATAATATTTGACAGCAGGGCCCATTGCAGTGCCTACTGTGAGGGCTTACAGTGTTCTGGTACCACCAACACCTAAGGCCTAAGGCCTAAGAGTTAATATGGGAAAAAGTGTCTCCACTGATGCTTTATCACCAATCCTTGTTTCTCTAAAAACCCCACATTTCAAAATCCAATTGTCATAGGGACAGAAAGTGAGGTGAAATCTTCTGAACAGGGGCACAGACAGCAAAACAAATGTTACAGGGGTGATAATAACCCTTCCCTATGTTATCCAAAAAGCTTAAAAATAGATTTTTTGGCTGGAACTACACTTAAAAAAATGTACCAATTCCAAATTACAAACAGATTCAACTTAAGAACAAACCTACAGTCCATTCTTGTTTGTAACCCAGGGACCGGCTGTATGCTGCTGTTCAGAGTATATAGGGCCTGGGGGCCCCACACCTTTTCTTTTTTTAATTTGGGTGCGGGGTTCCCCCTAACATCCATACAAGACCCAAAGGGCCTGGTAATAGGCTGAGGGGGTCACCCATGCCGTTTTTCTCAATAATTTTTATCCATATTGCTGGGACCCGACATTACATTACAGCCGCAAGCAGTTTTTAATGACTTTTATTCCTTTAGAAATGTAATTTTGTGCAGGGACTGTTCTAAACACGAGAAAGATGCGCCACTTTACAGGCATACTATAGAAACCCCCCAGGTACGATATTTAAAGGAATTTTTCACTTTTTTTTTCACTAAGCATCATTAAAATCACTGCTCCTGAAAAAACGGCTGTTTTTAAAACTTTCTTTTGCATTGATACATGTCCCCTGGGGCAGGACCTGGGTCCCAAAACCCTTTTTAGGACAATAACTTGCATATTAGCCTTTAAAATTTGAACTTTTGATTTCTCATGTTTGAGTCCCATAGACTTTAACGGTGTTTGAATATTTGCGCAAACTTTCGGCCTGTTTGCATGTTCTGGATGCAAACCGAACCGGGGGATGTTCGGCTCATCCCTATTCAGGATAACAGATAAACAGGCTGCAGGTCAGGGCACAAGGACAATACCAGGGCAAGGTGTTTGTGCACTTGCCAGGTACTTATACACATCTCAATCAGACTCAGGTGATGCCTGATTGCAAGAGGTAATGTCGGCCCCACACTGCCATAACCCACCCGCTGGTGGACACCAGTACTGCGGCCCAAAGATCACATAATACCAGCAGGGAAAAGCTCTTCTGACAGTTCCAAACTGCCAGGAGACACCTGCTGGTGGACGTCAGTACTGCATGCCAAATGATAGATATTACCAGTGGAGGGAACCTTTCCTGACAGTACCCCCCTCGAAGGAGTGACCTCCGGACACGCCAACTAGCCGTTGCTGGGGAAATCCATGGCGTCAAAGCTGGCAGTGGGCAAAGTCACATCAGGTTGGGCAATAAGTATGTCTAGCTGGATAGCAGGCACAGGAACCTCAAGCTGAGTAGCAGGCACATCGAGCTGGGTGGCAGGCACATTGAACTGGGCAACAGGCACAACGAATTGGGCAACAGGCACAACAAACTGGGCAACAGGCACAATGAACTGGGCAACAGGCATGGGCACATCAAGCTGGGCAGCTGGCATGGGCACATCAATTGGGGCAGCAGGCACAGGCACATCAAACTGGGCAGCAGGTACGGGCACATCAAGCTGGGCAGCAGGCATGGGTACATCAGGCTGGGCAGCGGGCATGGGCAAATCAAGCTGGACAGAAGGCACGTCAAGCTGGACAGCAGGCACTTCAAGCTGGGCAGCAGGCACATCAAGCTGGGCAGCAGGCACATCAAGCGGGGCAGCAGGCAGAGGCACATCTGGCTGGGCAGCAGGTACAAGCACATCAAGCTTGGCAGCAGGCATGGGTGCATCAGGCTGGGCAGCAGGCACGGGCACATCAAGCTGGGCAGCAGCTAGGAAGCAGGCACAGGCACATCAAGCTGGGCAGCAGGCACTTCAAGCTGGGCAGTAGGCACAGGCACATCAAGCAGGGCAGTAGGCACAGGAACATCAAGCAGGGCAGCAGACACAGGAACATCAAGCGGGGCAGCAGGCACAGGCACATCAAGTGGGGCAGCAGGCACAGCACATCAAATGGGGCAGCAGGTACGGGCACATCAAGATGGACAGCAGGCAAAGGTACATCAGGCTGGGCAGCAGGCACGGGCACATCAAGCTGGGCAGCAGGCACATCAAGCTGGGCAGCAGGCATGGGCTCTTCAAGCTGGGCAGCAGGCACGGGCACTTCAAGCTGGGCAGCAGACAGTGGCACATCAGGCTGAGCAGCAGACAGTGGCACATCAGACTGAGCAGCAGACAGAGGCTCATCAGGCTGGGCAGCAGACAGAGACTCATCAGGCTTGGCAGCAGACAAAGGCTCATCAGGCTGGACAGCAGATAGGAACACATCAGGCTGGGCATAGACAGGAACACATCTGGCTGGGCAGCAGAGAAGAACACATCAGGCTGGGAAGAAGGCAGGAACACATCTGGCTGGGCAGCAGGCTCCGCAGGCTGGGAAATGGGCAATACATCTCAGACCAGGAAACGGGCATCGCAACCTCAGACCAGAAAACAGACACCAGGACTTCAGGCTGGAATGCTGGCTCTGGTTCTTCAGACTGGAACACTGGCTCTGGCTCTTCAGACTGGAACACTGGCTCTTCAGATTGGAACGCTGGCTCTGGCTTTTCAGACTGGAACGCTGGCTCTGGCTCCTCTGGCTTGAATGATGGCACCTCGGCTGGAACACTGGCACCTTGGGCTGGAACTCTGGCACCTCAGTTTGGAACTCTGGCACTTCAGGCTGGAACTCTGGCACTTCAGGCTGGAACTCTGGCACTTCAGGCTGGAACTCTGGCACTTCAGGCTGGAACTATGGCACTTCAGGCTGGAACTATGGCACTTCAGGCTGGAACTATGGCACTTCGGGCTGGAACTATGGCACTTCAGGCTGGAACTCTGGCACTTTGGGCTAGGATACTGGCACTGGAGCTTCAAGCTGGGACAGATTGGTGGGTGTGGAGGCAGGTTGGGTTAATGGCAGGATCGTTTTGGTTGGGAAAAACTTTTGTTTTTTCTTTGGCTTAGCCACTGAAGCTCTGTAGGTGACTGCAGGACTGAAGGGAAGGGGTGCAGCAGACTGGAAAGGAGGAGTGGGATATGGCAGAGAAGACGTAACAGTAGCTGGGGGAAGATCTTGTGGGCTTGTAGACAGCTGAGAAGAGGCAGGTGGGTTGAATGCAGGATAGGTACAGGAAGCAGAGACCGGATATGAGTATTTGGTTGGGAGAAGTGGGCTGCAACTGAGGTTGACATGGTTGATGGGGAAACATACATTTGGGTAGGCTGGTGTCTGATGGCAGGGGTGGTTTGTTTGGCTGGGGCTGATTGCACCATGTCAGACAATGCCAAAAGTATACGTTGTACAAACTGTAGTTTTAAATCTCCCTGTCTAACAAAAGACTGAGCAGACACAATGCACTCAGCAATCATCTGTATGAACAGGCTGAGTAGTGCTCACAAAAATCGGCGGGATCATCTTCAAAAAGCCACACTGGGGACACAACCTGATTCACATTAAAAGTAGGAGTGAAATCATCATGGCTCTCTGGAATACAGGGCAGGGCTAGCTCAGTACAGATCCTGATCAAAGGTTGCACCTTCCCAAACAATATATAACCCTGATCGACCAGGGAGTGAGCCAAACGGATAGTTGCAAACAACTGGTTACTAGACCATCTTTTCAAAGCCTGGCGGCAATAATAACCACTTTCAGATGCAGAGAAAAATAAATAACTTCATCGGAATTCATGTTTGCAACCAAACTAAATCAAAATGGTTCCCCTGTACAGCCACTTCTGGTAAGGGATGGCCATGGTATTCTGTCATAAACCAGATTTGACCAGAACTGTGTGACTGCAACAGAGTGAACCAGACATAAATATTTGAAAGTAAGCTTATTAAAGTAAACGTATATAAATGTGAACACACCCCAATACAAACAGAGTGAACAAACTGAACAACCAAACAGTGATAGTAAACCAACCAGCATATATAGCAAAAGGGAGTACCAGAATTGTAGACAAGCCAGGCCAGGGTCATAATCAGGTGATCAGCAGATGGGGGCCAGGAGTAAACAGACAGGGAACAAGATGGAAGGAATCTGGCTGCAGGGCAAGGATCCAGGGATACAGGAACAGATACAAACAGGTTAAAGATACAGGATACAGGAAACAGGGTTCAGGTTCAGGATCAGGATCAGGATAACAGATAAACAGGCTGCAGGTCAGGGCACAAGGACAATACCAGGGCAAGGTGTGTGCACTTTCCGGGTATTTATACACATCTCAATCAGACTCAGGTGATGCCTGATTGCAAGAGGTAATGTCGGCCCCACACTGCAAGGAACCACCCGCTGGTGGACGCCAGTACTGCGGCCCAAAGATCACATAATACCAGCAGGGAAAGGCTCTCCTGACAGTTCCAAACTGCCAGGAGACACCTGCTGGTGGACCTCCGTACTACATGCCAAATGATAGATATTACCAGCGAAGGGAACCTTTCCTGACAGGGCCTTTGGTTTTGGTGGTTCCAGAACACTGCAAACCCTCACAGTTACTCTTGTTGGGTGCAGGAATGGGCCCTGCTGTGAAATACTAGATCAAAAACTGTAATTATATGCCCCTGTTGAACAGGGGCAGAAAAATTGGGCCTTGGGTGGTGGTGGTGGTGCCACAACATGGAAAGCTCTCACAGATACTCTTGTTGGGCGCAGGAATGGGCCCTGTGTTGAAATATTATATCAAAAACTGTAATTACCTGCCCCTGTTAAACAGGGGCAGCAAAATTGAGCCTTGGGTGGTATTGCCCTAAACCAAAAAGATTATTGAAAGCTAGCATCATCAACATTGAGGAGGAATAGGATACTCAGCATAGGTAGTCTTCAAGTGATCCCACATCTATAGCAAATTCAATCAGTTACATCAGCATCAGGTGCTTGATAGCTGCTGATTCAAGACTGATTCATTTTTATGAATGTGAGCCTATCAATGGATTCTGCAGACAGGCGCACTCTTTCATCCCTTACAAACCCTCCAGCAGAACTGAACATGCATTCAGAAAGCATGCTGGATGCAGGACAGGCCAGTAGCTCAATTGCATATTGAGCAAGTTCTGGCCAGTGGTCCATCCTCAAGACCCAGTAACCCAGTGGATGCTCTGCTGGAAAGGTCTCCAAATCTGCTCTTGCCCCTAGATATTTCTGCACAATATAATGCAGATACTGGCGAAGGTTGCTTGAACCAATCAGACCTTGGTGCTGAGGACTGAACAATTGTTTAAAGGCATCGGTCAGCCGGCCACCTTCTCCACCGCTCTTCCTCTGAATGAACAAAGCCTCAGCAACATGTTGTCCAGCACCAGGAAATGGTAACCTTCCAGGGTCTCGAAAGGCACAAACCTTTCTTCGAGGCCTCCTGAAGATGTTTCATCCTCTGCTCCCTCTGTGAAGGCAGGATGAGTTCTGCAACCTTGCCCTTGTAACGTGGATCAAGAAGGGTTGCCAGCCAGTAATGATCACTCTCCTTGATACCACTAATCCTAGGGTCCTTTTGCAGGCTTTGCACAATCAGGGAGGCCATGCAGCGTAAGTTTGTAGAGGCATTAGATTCTGAGTCCTCTGGGTCACTAAGGATCACATGATCCATAACTACCTCCTTCCAGCCACATACAACTCCTTGGGTTTCTGGGGGCTGAAAACCATCCCTTGAAGATTGCTACTGAGTGTTATCCTCTACATCCATGCTGACACAATCCTCCTCCTCCTCTTCTTGTTCCTGTGTGCTTGGCAGGCCGGCAGGAATGCTATCTGGATAAAGGGGGCCTTGAGAGGAAAGGAAGTCCTCCTCTTCCTCCCGTTGTTCTGCCTCAAGTGCCCTGTCCATGATTCAAGGAAGCGTGTGCTCCAGCAGGAAGACTAGAGGGACAGTGTCATTGATGCATGCATTGTCGCTGCTCACCATCCTTGTGGCCTCCTCAAATGGTGACAGAGGACAGTGCATGCATCTTTGATCAGCAGCCACTGGTGTGGCGAAAAGAAACCAAGCTCCCCTGACCCTGTCCTGGTGCCATACTCACACAGGTACTCATTGATGGCTCTCTGCTGTGTGTGCAGCTGCCACAGTATTGCCAACGTTGCGTTCCACCTGGTGGGCATGTCACAAATGAGGCAACTGGTGGGCAGGTTGCATTCCCTTTGAATGTCGGCAAGTCAAGCACTGGCATTGTATGACTGGTGGAAATGACCAGAGACTTTTCTGGCCTGCCTCACGAGATCCTGAAAGCCTGGGTATCTTCTCAAGAACCGCTGCACCACCAAATTCAGGACGTGCGTCAAACATGGAACATGGATCAAGTGTCCCTGTCGGAGGGAGGAGAGAAGGTTGGTGCCATTGTTGCATACAACCATTCCTGGCTGAAGCTGGCATGGCGTCAACCACCTCTGAGCCTGCCCCTGCAGAGCTGACAGAATCTCTGCCCCAGTGTGGCTCCTGTCCCCTAGGCAGACCAACTCAAGTACTGCATGGCATCTTTTAGCCTGACTGCTTGCATAGCCCCTTGAATGCTTAGGGAGCACCGCTGGTTCAGCGGATAAATCTGCAGAAGAGGCCATAGAGGTAGAAGGAGAGGGGTTGGAGGAGAGAGCTGTGGTAGAATCATCACTAGCATTTTGGAGGTGTGGTGGCGGAACAAGCTCCAACAACACTGAACCCTGTCCTGCATCCTTGCCAGCAGAGTTACCCAGTGTGCCGTGAAGGAAAAGTAACGTCCCTGCCCATGCCTGCTGGACCATCAGTCAGCGATAATATGAGCCTAACTGCTAACGAGGCCAAAACATTGCCTTCCACATGCCAGTAGAGAGCTGGAATGGCCTTCCATGAAAAGATATGGCATTTTGAAACCTGCCACTGAGATACAGCACATTCCACAAATTCACAAAAGGGGGCAGAGTCTACCAACTGAAAAGGCAGCAGTTGCAGTGCTAGCAATTAGGCCAAGCTAGCATTTAGACGCATGTGGATGGCTGGGACCAAATTTATTTCTACGGTTAAGCAACTGGGTTAGGGAAATTTGCCTGCTAAAATCAATTGTTGGTGTACTGCTAGCAGATTGGCTGCAAGTACTTGAGACACCTATTGCTATACCTTCATTCCTCTCAGTGCAGGTTTTTGAAAGGACTGGAGGTATAGTAGGGTTGGAGATCCCAGATGAGAAGCAAGGAGAAGTCCACCTTTTTCTTTGATGTGGGTCTTTCAAGTACTGTTGCCAACGGACTGCATGGCAGGTCATCATATGTCTGGTCAAGCATGTGGTGTCCAAGCGGCTGCTGTTGTGGCCACGCTTGATCCGCTTCAGACATAGGTTGTGAACAGCAACGGTGTGATCTGCTGCACATGTGTCAAAAAAGGCCCACACCAAGGAACTTTTAAAAGTCAGTGGGGAGTCAGCAGCGCCCTGCACCTGTGGAGCTCTGTGATGTGATGCAATAGAGTGGCTGCCCTTAAGCTGACCCTTAGAGGACATCCTGCCTCATTGGAGTTATGCCGCCTCCTCCTCTCTTCTCTCAGGCATCCAAGTACAGTCAGTGACCTCATCATCCCCTTCCTCCTCATCACTAGAGCAAACTTGGCAGTATGCTGCAGCTGGGGGAACTTGACTGCCAGTTTCTTGTCCTTCTGTGGCACCCCCACTCTCTAGGCTCACGTTACTCCCTTCCTCAACCTGGAAACCAACAACGGGGCCTTCAAATTGCTGCGCATCCTCCAGCAGCATGTACCCGACACTCTGGTCGAATAATTCAGGGGACTCCTCTGTGCATGATGGTGGGGCCACGGAAGAAGTGACTGGTGGAAGAAGAAGTGACAGCTTTGGCAGCTGCGTTGGAAGGCAAAGTACTATGAGCCTGGGCGACAGAGGATAAGGAGAATGAGGATGGCTTTGTTATCCACTCCACCAACTCTTCTGCATGTTGTGGTTCAGTAACAAGGCCAGCAGCAGAAAAAAGGGACAAGCGTGCCCCATGGCCACCGGCAGAGGATGCACCATGTCCACGACCACCACTTTTTACTGTAGACACAGAGGCTGCTTGCCCTCTTTTAGTCCTGTGAGCACCTACCCCTCCTTGGTGGCCTTCTGGACATGATGTATATTTTGTTTTGCAACACCACACTACACTGTATTAGATACTTTGTACACCGCCTGAAGTGTATTAGAAACTATACACACTACATTAGATACTGTGTACACCACCATAAAATTAGTAGAAACTGTACACACTTAATTAGATACTGTGTACACCACCAGAAAAGTAGTAGAAACTGTACACACTTTATTAGATACTATGTATGCACTGTATTAGAAACGGTACAATGGCTGCACTGTATTTTATACTGTGTACACCACCAGAAGTGTAGTAGAAACTGTACACACTGTATTAGATACTGTGTACACCACCTGCACTGTATTAGAAACTGTACTACGGCTGCTCTGTATTGTGTACTGTGTACACCACCAGAAGTATAGTATAAACTGTACACACTGTATTAGATACTGTGTACACCACCAGAAGTGTATTAGAAACTGTACACACTGTATTAAATACTGTGTACACTGCCTGACCTGTAATTAGAAACTGTACTACAGCTGCTTTGTATTGTGTACTGTGTACACCACCAGAAGTGTAGTAGAAACTGTACACACACTGTACATACTGTATTAGTACACTAGGACAGTACACCACTGATTGCACTGTAGATATAGGCTACTCTGGATGCAGAGTCTAGATATATATATATATATATAGATATAGATAGATATATAGATATATCTATCTATATCTATATATATATAGATATAGATAGATATATCTATATATAGATATATCTATCTATATCTATATAGATATAGATAGATATCTATATCTATATAGATATAGATAGATATATCTATATATATATACACAAGGCTGTATATATATATATATTAATACACCACCTGAAGTGTAGAAGTATATTAGAAACAGTAGATATGGATATATTCTACACTGGATGCAGAGTATATATATATATATATATATATATATATATATATATATATAAATACACTGCCTGCACTGACTAGACTGCTGACTGTATATATATATATCAAATACACTGCCACTAACTGAATAACCTGCCTGCTTAATCTAACTCAAGTTATCTCTCTGTCCTTGCCAACAACACTACACACGGCCGCCGTGTAAGCAGCCTTATATAGTTTGGGGCATGGACTTAGGCTCGATTCACACCTATGCATGTTGCTTTTGAGCGTTTTTGGAGGTTTTTTTTTCATGCTTGGCACGTTTTTGAGCAGCGTTTTTGTAGCGTTTTTGCGGCGTTTTTGCCGCGTTTTTGCCGCGATTTGCGTTTTGCGGTTTTTTTTTTTCATTTTTTTTTACAGTCTTAAAAAAAAATTACAAAAAAAAAAAAATAAAAAAACGGCAAAAACGCACCAAAAACGCACCAAAAACGCTGCAAAAACGCTGCAAAAACGGGGCACTTGCGTTTTTGATGCTTGTCCATTGAAATCCATTACATGCAAAACGCTGCTTTTTGCATGAAAAAAAGTCCCCGACCCTTTCCAAAAACGCAGAGATACAAAAAAGCATTGATGTGAACATGTTCCATAGGAACCCATGTTAAAAAATTCCCATGCATTTCTGCAAAATGCAAAATGCATCAAAAAACGCGCTAGTGTGAATGGAGCCTTAGTCCCCCTGATCCATGATTGTCCAAAGGCAGCCTACCTTTGGCCAATTATGGCTCTCTCAGCAGAGTGCACTGTGATTGGCCAAAGCATGCAGGTCAGGTGCATGCTTTGGTCAATCATCATACAGCAATACACTGTGAGATTGATTATGTCAGATTTTTGATGCTCAAAGCGGTACAATGTTTTGCATTGAAATTTGGCGTTTTATTTTGTAGACCTGTAATTCTTAGGAATAACGCACTTAAATCTATCCAAACAAGAGTCTAGTAGATGGGTATGATAAAGTTTGAAACACAAAATTTATAAATTATAATATAATAAATAACTATAAATGATTATAACAAATAATAATATAATAATAATACAATGTATTCAATAATGTAATCAATAATGTAATCAAATCAAAAACACTGAAATTTGCTCAGTTGCAGAATTGTAGCTGTCCTTACTTTCAGTGTTTGATGACAAATTTCCCCACTAATCACTATCGCTCAATTCTGCAAGTGATTCTAATTTATTATCACTGTTTTCTAGCTGGTCTAAAACCACTTTTGATGTAAAGGGACACTTTTTGGTTGCTATGAACATTCTCAAGTTTCCAGGCAGAAAGAACAGTATATGTCATATAAAACTACATGCAGGGCACTGGACAAAGCATTAGGGACAAAAAGGACGTGAAATGATTTGATACAGTAATGTAATCTGTAAGATTACCGTGTACTGTATATGGTCTGTGTTTTTCACTTTTTGAATATGGCTCTGGGCTCTGCCCCCATGCGTTGCAACGCTCGCAGGGACACAGGGATTGGAGCACGACACTGTGATTGATTGAGCGGAGGACACAGCTAGCACACACAGCAGGGAGACATCTCAGGATCCTGGGGACAAGGTAAATAACTTTGCCTGAATCCTGCGATGCAATCCCGAGTGTGGCTCGGGGTTAGTGCTTTCGGTAATGAAAATTCACCCTGAGCCACACTAGGGCTTACCACTAGGGAGGTTAAGGTTAAACCTCTTTTCTTCAAATTTTAATGAGTGGCCACATGTCTTATTAAACTTCCTTCCACGGAATAGTTTTATCCCTATTGTGGGGTCACCAGTATGGTATTTGTAAATTGAAATCATATCCCCTCTTGTCTCTTCTGCAGAAAGAATACGTTCTGTGCTCATAACCTTTGTTCATAACTAATGTCCTCCACTCCCTTTATTAGTTTTGCTGCCCTTCTCTGTACTCGCCCCATTTCCAGCACATCCTTCCTGAGGACTGGTGCCCAGAACTGGGCAGCATACTCCAGGTGAGCCCGGACCAGAGTCTTGTAGAGCGGGAGAATTATCACTTTATCTCTTGAGTCAATCCCTTTTTTAATGCATGTCAATATTCTGTTTGCTTTGTTAGCATCATCTACTAGGACCCCCAGGTCCTTTTCCATTCTTGATTCCCCCAGAGGTTCTCCCCCCAGTGAGTAGATTGCTTTCATATTTTTGCCACCCAAATGCATTATTTTACATTTTTCCACATTAAACCTCATTGGTAATGTAGTTGCCCACCCCATTAATTTGTTCAGATCTACTTGCAAGGTTTCCACATCCTGCGGTGAAGTTATTGCCCTGCTTAGCTTAATATTGTCCGCAAATACAGAGATTGAACTGTTTACCCCATCCTCCAGGTCGTTTATGAACAAATTAAATAGGACTGGTCCCAGGACAGAACCCTGGGGGACCCCGCTTTCCACCCCTGACCATTCTGAGTACTCCCTATTTATCACTACCCTTTGAACTTGCCCTTGTAGCCAGTTTTCAATTCATGCACCCACCCTACAGTCCATGCCAACAGACCTTACTTTGTACAGTAAACATTTATGGGGAACTGTGTCAAATGGTTTTGCAAAATCCAGATACACCATGTCTATGGGCCTTCCTTTATCTAGATGGCAGCTCACCTCCTCATAGGAGGTTAATAGATTGGTTTGGCAAGAATGATTCTTCATGAATCCATACTGATTACTGCTAATGATACCATTTTCATTACTAAAATCTTGTATATAGTCCCTTATCATCCCCTCCAAGAGCTTGCATACTATTGATGTTAGGCTAACTGGTCTGTAATTCCCAGGGATGTATTTTGGCCCTTTTTTAAATATTGGTACTACATTGGCTTTTCTCCAATCAGCTGGTACCATTCCAGTCAGTAGACTGTCAGTAAAAATTAGGAACAATGGTCTGGCAATTACTTGACTGAGTTCATTAAGAACCCTTGGGTTCAAGCCATCTGATCCCGGTAACTTATTAATGTTACATTTTTCAAGTCTATTTCTAACTCTGTCATCTGTTAGCCATAAGGGTGATTCCTGTGATGTGTCATGAGGATAAACACTGCGGTTTTGGTTACTGAAGCCCCGCAATTCCCTTGTGAAGACTGAGGAGAAGAATAAATTCAATACCTTTGCCATCTCACATCCTTTGTAACCAGATTCTCTTCCTTATTCCTTATGGGGTCAATATGGTCTGTCCTCCCTCTTTTACTTTTTATATACTTAAAGAATTTCTTGGAATTTTTTTTGCTGTCCTCTGCTATGTGTCTTTCGTGTTCTATCTTAGCCGCCCTAATTGAACCCTTACATTTCTTGTTGCGTTCTTTGTAAAGTTTGAAGGCTGATGACGATTAGGGATGGGCTGAATGTACCCCTGTTTGGTTTTCACCAGAACTTTCGAACACCGTGAAAGTTCAGACCCAAATAACAAACCCCAATAAAGTCAATGGGACCCGAATGTCAAAAATCAAAAGTGCCCATTTTGAAGGCTTATATGCAAGTAATTGGGCATAAAATGGTTATAGGGGTCTGGGTTCTGCCTTGGGGGACGTGTATCAATAATAAAAAGTTTTGTGAAAAACGTCATTTTTAAATGAGCAGTGATTTTTTGATTTTTAAAGTGAAAGCATAATAATTAAAAATTCCTTCCAATATAGTGCCTGGGGGGTCTCCTTAGTCTACCTGTAAAGTGGCAGATCTGTACCATGTCTACAATCTGCTGCAGCAATAATTGCATTTATAAAGCCAAAAAAATGACATTTTCTCTGCAAGCTGCCTTTATTTTGCTCAGCAACAGCTGGGGAGTGTATGATGAGGCCACAATGTAGTGCACTGGGAACAAGATTAGAGATTTTTTGGATCTTTGGGTGTCGGTGGTGCCTTCCCACTGTAACCCTATAGAGGTAATCTTGATGAAAGCAAGAATTGGCCTTGCTGTAAAAAATTGCAATGATATGTACCTGTCAAACAGGTGCAGAAAAATTACTCTTTGGGTGTCGGGGCACCTTCTCACCGTAACCCTATAGAGGTACTCTTGATGAAAGCAAGGATTGGCATTGCTGTAAAAAATTGCAATAATATGCACCTGTCAAACAGGTGCTGAAAAATTGGTCTTTGGGTGTTAATTGTGCCCATGAAACCTATACCAAAACCTATACCAAAATTTTCGAGCTTCACTCAGCTTATATGACTTACCTTGTACACCCTTGTCATTTTCATTAGCTCCATAACTGTTTACTGCCTTTTATTACTTAAAAACTTAAGTTTACTGTAATAACTATAAGCTGATTAAAAGAAATTATTTAATGACAGTATGCTTGCTAAAACCCAAGTGTGTCTTTAAAACACAAAGATCACAGAAAATAAAGCTATCAGGGGAAACAACCTAAATAGAACCAAGAAAAAAAGTAAGACGTCTCTTTTCTCTCCTAATAGACTTTCATATTCTTAACCTCTTTTTTTTTAATTTCATATCCATTCACATTTACATCCTATTAATATTTAATGCCCAGGTATTATCTTATATAATAATAAATCAAGACGATGTTGTTTGCATATTTTGCGCGATTAGAGCTAACTTTAAGGAATCAGACCGAAGAGCCATTATGAAATTCTAAATTTAGAACTAGTGGAAATATAACTGTTTTAACTATTATATTAGTTGTACATCATGTTGTGAATGTTTGGAAAACATCAAGAAAGAAAGTGAAGTTTTAAATGTTCAATAATGCTAAGGCACAGTTTTATAACCTAAAGGATAAATATTCATTGCTGAGTGAAATATAGACATATTGTATGGGTTTACTTCATATCTAAAAGTATTAAAGATATAAAAATATAATGACTTAATTTAAAAGAACTCTCCTTTCTGACTGCAATGAACTGGCAGCAGGGAATGATGTAATGCTCATTGTACCCCATTACATAGGTTCCCTTTTTCCCTTTTTTTTTTAACCCATTTTTTTTTCACAAAAGTTCACAAAAGTGGCACATCATTCATGTCACTGTACAGCAGCATGGTGCATTGTGCTGATGTACAGGGACATGCATTACCTTCCTATGCACTGTGATAGAATGCAGCATGTCTGCATTTTATTGCAGCTCATGGCACCACCCCTTCAGTGTGTATTGCAGTGTGAACAGGGCACAAAGAAGACAACAACCATTTTCTGTGTGTCCTAGTTGTGACCTTTGTTCATCCAGTGTGGTAAAATGCACGTAATCACACTATATGTGAACAGGCCCTAAATTAAATGTATACACCACTTGATGTTATATACTACTGTACAATTAATACAATGCTCTTGCTGTAATCAAAGTGAAAGGGATTTTTTTTAGCTTTTCCTCTACAAATGAAATGAAATGATCTTTCCCAGTGTTATCACAAAAAATCCTGAACCTTCATCATCTTGGAATATGTACAGTAATTGTTATCATAAATAATAAAGAACCACATTTACCTGGGTTCAGGGCACACACATATGCTGATTTACTACAGTAAATTGTGCGCATAAACCTTTAATTATACAATAATTTGATTAGAAATTAAATTCCTGATTATTGATTTCATAGGCAAATGAATGGATAATTGAAGTGAATATTCACACACTTTGTTGTGTGGAGATTCTCAACTCAGTTCTCAAGTAAATCGCCATAAATTATTTAACACTGATCCTGTCTATCATCTGCCAGCCTTTCTCTGTGGCACCAGCCATCCCTGCAAACCCATGCAACAACTACAGATTATTTACAAGTGGGTATTGAACGCATTTCGCAATGTAATTTGCATCATCAGGAAGGCTTCCTGATGATACAAATTACATTGCGAAACGCATAGAGGCTGCTGGGAACTTTCTCATCACTTGCGTTTGAACGAGAGTGAGGTCTGGAACGCATTCCGCTGTGAGGAGACAGTGATAGAGGGGAAACAAACTGAGACACCTCTCTCCATATACACTGCTGGATTTGCTTGGTGCCGGATTAAGGGCACCATAACATGTGAGTTTAACCATGCTTTTAACTTTTTTAATAAAATGAAATTACATACTATACCATGATGGCTATCCATATGTCTTTATGAGGACTGAACAGAGCAAGAGATACTAATACATTGCTTGGAAAGGCTGCTATTGGACCCATCACAAACAGATTGGTTATCCTTAATGAACCAAAGGCATTTATTCTTATTACATCTGTTGAGTGGCCATTGTATGAGGTGGTGGTGAAGTCACGATAAGTGGTGAATAGGGATGAGCTTCGAGTTCAAGTTGAACTCATGTTCGACTTAAACATCGGCTGTTCGCCAGTTTGCTGAACAGCGAACAATTTGGGGTGTTCGCGGCAAATTCGAAAGCCGCGGAACACCCTTTAAAAGTCTATTGGAGAAATCAAAAGTGCTAATTTTAAAGGCTTATATGCATGGTATTGTCATAAAAAGTGTTTGAGGACCTGGGTCCTGCCCCAGGGGACATGGATCAATGCAAAAAAGTTTTAAAAACGGCCATTTTTTCAGTGATTTTAATAATGCTTAAAGTGAAACAATAAAAGTGTAATATTCCTTTAAATTTCATACCTGGGGGGGTGTCTATAGTATGCCTGTAAAGGGGCACACATTTCCCGTGTTTAGAACAGTCTAACAGCAAAATGACATTTCAAAGGAAAAAAAGTCATTTAAAACGACTCGCGGCTATTAATGAATTGTCGGTCTGACAATACACATAAAAGCTCATTGATAAAAACGGTATGGGAATTTTCCACAGGGGAACCCGAACCAAAATTTTAAAAAAAATGGCGTGGGGGTCCCCCTAAATTCCATACCAGGCCCTACAAAAGTACCCCTACCATTTCACAAAAAAACTGTCAAATATGTTAAAAATGACAAGAGACAGTTTTTGACAATTCCTTTATTTAAAGTCTTCTTTTTTCCATCTTCTTTCTTCTATCTTCCTTCGATTTCTTCCTCCATCTTCTTCTTCTTCTGGTTTTTCCTCCAGTGTTCTTGTCCGGCATCTTCCTCCGCGGTGTCTTCTTCCCTTTTTATCAATGAACTATTATGTGTATTGTCTGACCGACAATTCATTAATAGCCGCGAGTAGTTTTAAATGACTTTTTTTCCTTTAAAATGTCATTTTGCTGTTAGACTGTTCTAAACACGGGGAACATGTGCCACTTTACAGGCATAATATAGACACCCCCCAGGTACAAAATTTAAAGGAATATTACACTTTTATTGTTTCACTTTAAACATTATTAAAATCACTCCTCCCGAAAAAACGGCCATTTTTAAAACTATTTTTTGCATTGATCTATGTCCTCTGGGGCAGGACCCAGGTCCCAGAACACTTTTTATGACAATAACTTGCATATAAGCCTTTAAAATTAGCATTTTTGATTATTCATGTTCGAGTCCCATAGAATTTAACGGTGTTCGTGTGTTCGAATAAATTTTTTGCCTGTTCACATGTTCTGGTGCGAACCGAACAGGGGAGTGTTCGGCTCATCCCTAGTGGTGAATTAGGAGCACAATATACTGAAAAGGAACGTCATTGCATAGAAGTGATCACTCACTGAAGATATCCAGTGTACTGTGGTGTTTCTGCATATGTCAAGGACATTTATTTATTTTTTTGCACAATGTAGTACATATGCATGTTGATATGTGATATTTTATTAGTAATATTGGCACATTGTTTAGTATTAATATTTTTTTTTATATTTTTGTAGCACTAGCACTTTAAATAGCTTTTGGTAGCACCTAACATCATTGCACAGAAGTAATCACCCACTGAGGACATCTAGTGGGCTGTAGTGTTCATGCACATGTTGAGGACATTTTTTGCAGCATGTAGTATATATGAATGGTGATATGTGATATTTGATGGTCACTAAGTAATATTGGCACATTGCACATTTTTTAGTATTTGACATATTTTTAATTTTTTTTAGCACTAGCACTTTAAACAATTTTTTGGAATATTATTGTGTCACTAGTAAACACTATGTGGACAGTATATTTTTGACACAATATTAATTGATACAGAAAAGCATGCTGCATAGGATAGATATCCTATTTTTGTTCACATATATGGTCACAAATTATTGATCTTTGCGGACTACACAGCAGAAGTCTCCCACAGGTGTAAGGGGTTTCAGTTGGTTTGCTCCACACTTTTTAAACAAGGCCTAATTACGAGTTACATTAGCCTACCCTGCCATGCTGCAATTGCAATCCCTGGACATGGAGCAGCTCACTTTCTATACTCTAGTGGAAGTGGAATGTTTTCTATACTCATTCTTGCAATGCACAGGGGGTTTATCTGTTAACCTAGACAAACACCCCTCTAGACCCAGAGAGCAGCGCAGCCCCAGAAAAAAATCCCTTTTAAGCGACCCCACTATGCCAACTCCACTGGCTAGGCTTAAATCAAGTGAACTCCATCTGTCTGCCAATATTCATCAGTCCTCCTAAGGGTTGTTTTCCTGTTGAAGACATCCTACCCCAGTGGTGGGCCTTTGGTCCTAAATACCTGTCTTTAGGTTCTATTAATGTTTATATTTTGACTTTGTAAGGATTTACCTATCTTTTTCTACACCCTGCACCTACGGGGGAGAAAATAGATTGTGTTGCTGGTGCCCATTTCCGTTCTCTGTGCACCTTACAGGGCCGTGACCTGGTATCCTCCTCCCAGACTACAGGTTCACAGTTACGCTGTGCAGGTTAGAAGGAGCACATGTGGAAAAAGGTGAAGTTTAGATATGTTGAAGCCATTGTTATTTTAGTATTGGTTCTAGTTTTGTGTTTATCTTCTTTTTATCCTAATTGTCTTTACAGGGTTTGCCATTTGTTTACTTCCAAGAGTACCTACCCATTTGACCTCTGTCACATGAGCCCCTATCATTCCTCGCTACTCGCTAGTAACTAAGGATATTTTCTAAACCAATCCACGTTCCTTCCTCAGCTCTAATTATGTGCATTAATCTCCTTGAATGTTAATTGTGGTTGGGTAAGGTAGGGGGTTTGGCAGCACAAAGACGGAAGGTAGGCGTGATTATCCTTTTACAAAAAAACCTGGAATATGACTTTCTCTCTGTGGAGAGAGATGATTCTAAATGCATAGTCACTATTCTCTTAAAATCTCTCTATTAAGAATTGCTAATTACCAATGTTTATGCCCCAAATTCACCCACTTCACCTTTTTTTTCGTGCTGTTACTGAATGGCTGTGGCCTCCTGTGGAAGCCTCAGTACCTGCATCTAAAAGGGGGCAACTTAATTTCCATTATGCATACTGTTGAAAACAGATCAGCTTGAGTTCCGTTGACCTTGTTTGCCATGCTTCGTCAACCTACTCCCTTTTCTCAGATGTCTTTAGTGGTGAAATTAATAGGTCCCTGACAACTTTTGCCCCGATGGAAAGAGAATACACCTTTCCTGTGTACTCCTTCTCCCCTACCAAATATAAAGGATTAGGCCATCCATGACCGGGTAATCTCAGACCATATCTTGATATCTATATACATTGATGACTTCTATATACATTGATGACTTTCTCACCCACGATTCTTTTAAACTTTAGAGGTCCCCTTACTATCTCTCATAAGACAACCACCAACCACTTTAAGAGCATCCTCCAGGACACCTGGATGGAATATACATCGGCTAATTGGAGTCACTTGCGTCTACTTAACTTATACTGGGACACTGGGAAGGCCTTACTGTGGGGAAAAATCATCTTCTTTGAAGCTTATTACGAGACAAAAACATTGAGCCAATTTAAGGTGGTTGTAAAGGCAGAAGGTTTTTTATAGAATGCATTAAGATAAAAAAAACCTTCTGTGTGCAGCAGCCGACCTCAGCCCCTCTAATACTTACCTGAGCCTGATCTAGATCCAGCAATGTTGCAGGATTGTCTTGGCTGTCCGGTAAACCTCTCTTCATTGGCTCCCACTGCTGTCAATCAAAGTCAGTCAGCCAATGAGGAGAAAAAGGGGGCTCCGTGTCTAAATGTATACAGGGATCTTTGGCTCGGCTTGGGTGCCCCATAGCAAGCTGCTTGCTGTGGGGTCACTTAACAGGAGGGAGGGGCCAGGAGCACCGAAGAGTGACCGAAGAAGAGGAGGATCTGGGCTGCTCTGTGCAAAACCACTGCACAGAGCAGGTGAGTATAACATGTTTGTTATTTTTAAATAAAAAACAAAATTAGACTTTAGTATCACTTTAATTTGGCTAGCTAACACCTTTTCACTGTCCAACCTTTTCTCACTCAGAACCCAGAAAAACGGTTTATGGCATAAGTCCAAACAATCCATTGACCTGTGGGCCAAGCACCAGGAGAGTATAAAATTCATCCAGGCCAATCTCCACTTCCACAAATATAAAATAACGTAGGGAAAACTCACTCAGAACCCAGAAAAACGGTTTATGGCATAACTGATAGGTGAAGGGACAGGGGATTATAACGGTGCTAGAGTATTAAATGTGAAAATAAGAAGGAAATGTAAAATTACAAAATTTTATTTCACAATATTAAATACATAGAAAGAGCAATAAAAATGGTTGACAGCCAAAAAGCATATATATTGCGTGCGAACCAAATGCGATAGGGTGGGCCAGATGGAGACGGCCAACAAAACAGGGGCTCGGTTTCCTACATGTTTCGCCAAGGCATTGGCTTCCTCAGGGAACAAGAGCTCAATTTCAATATAAACAGATCTGTACATTGAGATACAAAAAATATATCAAATAAACAAACAAAAATACTAGAGAATGGACTGTTTTAAACATGACTGATTATGGCTGGACAATCTCACACATGGAGGTAACCCTATATATAGCCCCGGGATCCCAAACATACCTGAACGACCAACACCCAGAGGAGGCACGACAAATGACCCCCAAAGGGGGGAGGAGCAGGCTGCACCGTGATTGTGCTTGCAGGGGGCACGCAGTAAACCTGGCAATGGAATGTATTGAAAGTTACACATAATTGACGAGTAGGTAAGTATTGGGTATGTATTGAACATTGCATTAAAGGAACACAGAAAGTGATGCGCCATGCATCAATTAAATAGGGCAAAAAAGCCTCTAAAGAACTCACACTATTTATTAAAAGAAAGTTGATTGGTAGAGGGGAAAACGCCTGTAGATGGATTCAAAGACACACAAGAGCAATTTAGCAGGATATGCAATTGGTTAAATAGTGACCTATGTGGGAGAACATAAGCAAATTAGCATTGTAAATATACCTGGCGTGTCATCTTAAAAGGGAGTAGAGAAAATCACAAAGATAAGCTTACCTAATGAGCTGTATTGTAAAGCAAGTGACTAATGCCAGACCCCAGTGTTCACATGATTTATGTGGACATGCGGAATTAAAAGATGGTAAGGAATTGGTGAGTCCTAGAAGAGGATAAATAGGAAGGGCTGGAATGAAAATGAAGGAACCATATATTTGGAATGGGAGATGAGATAAATGGCAGAAAATAGCTTACCTAGTAAGCCATTAGCTAGGCATGTAACTGGGCAGAGATCAGTGTTCAGAAGGCTGCCAAGGGGGTCACGAATTAAACAATGGCGGAGGATTGATAAGTCCTAAGGAGAGATAAATGTGAGCTGGGTTAAAAGTAGAGGGACAATTTATGAAAGTGATGTATAGAATTGCCATCCTAAGTTACCTGGCTGGTGTGTGTAGGGTGAAGACAGGCGTGTCCCACGTCCGGCATGTAATCCTGGGACGGGCCGGCTACTTAAATACCCCCCACACCTGATCAAATAAAGACCAGGTGTGCGGATGCAAGAAAGAGGCGTCCGCGCATGCGCACAGGACAGCACCACGGAGCCTACAAGCTCCGGCGTGCATCGCGCGCACACGCTCAGACAACACGGCCCCCTGACATCACATATCGCTGATCTCCCTCATTGCGAGATCGACTAATTAAAAATCACCATTCGATTGACACTCCACATGCGCCCACTGCTATTGGAACATACCAGTGCGGCAAATGTGACATTTGTGCCTTTGTAACCAATTCCAGGGAAGTGACTCTGCCTAACTCACACCATTAGACATCGAGTCACCTGTGCTACTGTGGGAGTCGTATACATGGCCCAATGCCGATGTGGCTCCTACTACATCGGAAAAACCAAGCGTCCCTTTCAGGTCCGTATCCGAGACCACATCAAACCGTTATACAAAAATACCACCACTACAGCCATCAATCGGCATATTGCCGCTCAGCACAACTCTGACCCTCACGTTATTCTATTTTCCGCACTCGAGCATGTTCCTTCACATGTTAGAGGCGGGAGCATTGACAACAGATTACTACAGTTGGAAACTAAATGGATCCATACCTTACAAGCTACTAAATTTCCCGGGCTTAATGAACATATAAGTTTTAAACCTTTTCTGTGAGTCAGCATATCTATTAGTTTACTCTAATCCCTTCACCATAATACTCTATCTATTCAAGCGCTTTGTGCTCCTTTCCAATCCACGCTATGTACAGTATCTTCTCCAATACTTTCCTTTTCTTCTCTTTTTCTTCCTTTCCTTTCTTCTCCACTTTTTTATCATTTTTCTCTCTTTCTCATGTTCTTTCTCTTTTCTATCCTTTTGCCATGGTGACAGTTTCGTGTTTTTCTTGCATAGTTCTAGATACTTGATTTCAATTAATACTAGTGATTTTTGCAACATTTTTATGTCAATATCTTTCTTTGTTTATGTATTTTATGATATTGCTTTATTGTTATTTGTTAACTTTGTTGCCTTTCCTGAGACATACATCATATACGTATTTGTATTGGTTTCAGAATAACTTCTGTATTTGCTTGTATTTATTTTTCTCATTTTTTGTCCAACCAGGACCCTGTGGTTCTCTATGCCTGACATGGTCTTTGTGGCTGGACACTGCGGGTTGGGGCGCAGGGATTTCCCTCCGCCCCCAGAGACCCCTGTGGACTGTTGGGTCGGTTGGGGATTTATCCCCTCACCCTGCGCCCCCGCCCGCGCTTCATCTCACTACTGGGGGGTCCCACCCCTGGATCGTATTCGTTCACTGTTCCCCCCGCACTCCATGGGGGGGCGCGGCTTTGGTCTCCTGCTGGGATGGGCGGAGCTAGCGCTGCTGGTGCTTGTACGGACGCCCGGGGCAGTACATACCCTGTCTGCCTCAGGTGTCCGTGCTCTGCTCGCACTTCCCGGCCTCCTGCACTTCATTGGCAGATGGGTGTGACGACGCCTTGGGACCTCCTGCTCCATGGCGTTCTGTCCTCCCATTGGCCATGCGGGGGCCGTGTTGTCTGAGCGTGTGCGCGCAATGCACGCCGGAGCTTGTAGGCTCCGTGGTGCTGTCCTGTGCGCATGCGCGGATGCCTCTTTCTTGCGTCCGCACACCTGGTCATTATTTGATCAGGTGTGGGGTGTATTTAAGTAGCCGGCCCGTCCCAGGATTACATGCCGGACGTGGGACACGCCTGTCTTCACCCTACACACACCAGCCAGGTAACTTAGGATGGCAATTCTATACATCACTTTCATAAATTGTCCCTCTACTTTTAACCCAGCTCACATTTATCTCTCCTTAGGACTTATCAATCCTCCACCATTGTTTAATTCGTGACCCCCTTGGCAGCCTTCTGAACATTGATCTCTGCCCAGTTACATGCCTAGCTAATGGCTTACTAGGTAAGCTATTTTCTGCCATTTATCTCATCTCCCATTCCAAATATATGGTTCCTTCATTTTCATTCCAGCCCTTCCTATTTATCCTCTTCTAGGACTCACCAATTCCTTACCATCTTTTAATTCCGCATGTCCACATAAATCATGTGAACACTGGGGTCTGGCATTAGTCACTTGCTTTACAATACAGCTCATTAGGTAAGCTTATCTTTGTGATTTTCTCTACCCCCCTTTAAGATGACACGCCAGGTATATTTACAATGCTAATTTGCTTATGTTCTCCCACATAGGTCACTATTTAACCAATTGCATATCCTGCTAAATTGCTCTTGTGTGTCTTTGAATCCATCTACAGGCGTTTTCCCCTCTACCAATCAACTTTCTTTTAATAAATAGTGTGAGTTCTTTAGAGGCTTTTTTGCCCTATTTAATTGATGCATGGCGCATTACTTTCTGTGTTCCTTTAATGCAATGTTCAATACATACCCAATACTTACCTACTCGTCAATTATGTGTAACTTTCAATACATTCCATTGCAAGGTTCACTGCGTGCCCCCTGCTAGCACAATCACGGTGCAGCCTGCCCCTCCCCCCTTTGGGGGTCATTTGTCGTGCCTCCTCTGGGTGTTGGTCGTTCAGGTATGTTTGGGATCCCGGGGCTATATATAGGGTTACCTCCATGTGTGAGATTGTCCAGCCATAATATTCCAACACTCAGTCATGTTTAAAACAGTCCATTCTCTAGTATTTTTGTTTGTTTATTTGATATATTTTTTGTATCTCAATGTACAGATCTGTTTATATTGAAATTGAGCTCTTGTTCCCTGAGGAAGCCAATGCCTTGGCGAAACATGTAGGAAACTGAGCCCCTGTTTTGTTGGCCGTCTCCATCTGGCCCACCCTATCGCATTTGGGTCGCACGCAATATATATGCTTTTTGGCTGTCAACCATTTTTATTGCTCTTTCTATGTATTTAATATTGTGAAATAAAATTTTGTAATTTTACATTTCCTTCTTATTTTCACATTTAATACTCTAGCACCGTTATAATCCCCTGTCCCTTCACCTATCAGTTATTTCATTACTTTGGGATGAGGTGCCGTATCCAATATAGCCATCTAGCCACTACTACAGGTTTATGGCATAAGTCCAAACAATCCATTGACCTGTGGGCCAAGCACCAGGAGAGTATAAAATTCATCCAGGCCAATCTCCACTTCCACAAATATAGAATAACATAGGGAAAACTCCTTTCCAGATTTTGCAAGGGCCCCTTACCAGCTGACATACATCACTGTACTGAAGGATGCCAAAGGGTGGCTGGCCTCCTCCCCCTAGAGATAGACAGAATCTTATTAGTTGTCACAAAGAGGTCACTACAACTATCAAAAAACCTGCTAACAGTAAAGCCCCAGACCCTGATAGGTACACAGGAGAGTTTTATAAATTGACCAGTGATTTAATATCTCCCACCCTTTTGAAGGTTTACAATGAGATTTGGGCAGGCGGTGCCTTTCTTCCATCGGGCCATCAAGCTTACATCAAATTAAGAGGAATCACAGGAAGTGAACGGCCCGATTTCAATAGATGAAACCTTAGCCGCCCTAAAACAACTGTCACTGGGCAAGAGCCCTAGCCCGGACAGCCTAACAGTCAGCTACTATAAATCCTTCACCGACGTATTAATTCCTTACTTCACGAAAGCCTTCAACTCATTATCCTCATCACCACATGCCCACAAAGACATTTTAGAAGCCCACGTGACGTTAATACCAAAGCCTGGCAAGGATAACACAATAGTGTCTAATTACCGGCCCATATTACTCTTAAACATAGACGTGAAGCTCTACACCAAGGTTCTCGCAAAACGGATACTCCCCTTGCTCCCTAAACTGATCTCTTTAGACCAGGTGGGATTTATCCCTGGATGAGAAGCCAGGGATAACACCATAAAGGCTCTTAACATACATCACTGGCTCACAACGACACCCAAACCGTGTTTTATGCTGTCCCTTGATGCGGACAAGGCGTTCGACAGAGTAGCATGGGACTATATGACCCCGGCATTAAAAGCGATGTGATGTATAGATCACCTACTCCAACTAATATTGGCGCTTTATGCGTCACCCACAGCCAGAATCCGGGTCAATGGCCGTCTGTCGGATGCCTTCTCCGTGTCGAGCGGTACACGCCAGGGGTGCCCACTATCCCCCTTATTTTTTTACTCACCATGGAGCCCCTCCTACGCAGATACCCTTGATACCCAGACATCAAGGGTATTTCTATCAAAAACAAACAATACAAAGTTGAGGCTTACGCAGATGATATTCTGCTATTTCAGACCCCATAACCACTATACCAAACTTGCTAAAAGACTTTACCCTTTTCAAAAACATTTCCAACCTCCAAATTAACGTCTCAAAGTCCAAGGCACTGAACATATCCCTCCCCACACCCGTTGTAGCACAATGCCAATTCAATTTCCCCTTTAGTTGGGAAAAACATGCCATTACCTACCTGGGTATAAAAATCCCTACAAACCTGATCGAGCTATACTCTAGAAACTTCCTGCCTATACTCCAATCCATACAGTAAGACCTCCGCAAATGGACCCTAGGCACTTTCTCTTAGTTTTTGAGAGCTGCCATTATAAAAATGAACATCCTACCTAGACTACTATACTTATTTCAAACCTCACCAATCAAAATATCCCCTTCGTTCTTCACTTCCTACAAAAAGCTGTGCAGTAACTTCATCTGGTCTGCCAACACCCCAAGAATAAATTGGGATAGATTGGTCCTTCCTAAGATGAAGGGTGGAATCGGACTTCCAGACGTACAAAAATATCAATGGGCTTGCCAACTAACCAGAATCGTAGACTGGCACATACACGCTAAGACCAAAGACTGGATCACCTTGGAGGACTCTTTCTCACGGGTGCCAATTACACATACGCCCTGGATAGAACAAAAATCGATCCCTTCAGAACAAGTAGGTCACCCATTAATAGGCCCTACCTTACTGACATTTCGGACGGTATGCAAGAAACTCACCCTGATCCCAACCCCCGGGCCTCTGACCCCGCTAGACCAAAACCCAGAATTTCCTCCTGGCCTTATGGCCCACAACCCAATCATCCCAGGCTGTGATTCCTTACTTAGAGCAGAGCAACTTTTTCTTGATGGCCAGCTGATACCGTTTCAGAACATCGCCCAGCGAATTTCCTAATCGTACCATTCCATTTTTCCACTACCTACAAATCAGGCAAATTCTTAATAGGATAAAACCCCTCTCTAAATGGTATAGAGACTACACTTCCTTTGAAGCACTGTGTACCAGTTCGGTGCCACTAAGACACTTGATTTCGGTGGTATACTCGCTCCTATTCAGTGATTGCGATCCCAAGGCGAACAAAATCAGCCAGCAATGGGAAGGGGAACTCTCCTTGGACTTACCTAAGGAAGAGTGGGAGCGAATGTATGACCACATCCATAAGGAATCAATTAACGTTTCGGCTCAAGAAAATGGGTATAAAATATACTCTAGATGGTATAGGATGCCTGACAAGATTCACGAGTACCACCCACAGATCTCCCCGCAATGCTGGAGATGTGATACAGCAATAGGCTCTTTGACACATATCTGGTGGGACTGCACAACCTTACAACCCTTCTGGCAAGAAGTCCAGCGCCTGATAGCCAGAATAACGACCTACACCCCAGACTTCACCCCGGCCCAATATCTGCTCCACCACACGTCCATACCCTACTCGGCCTACAAAAAATCACTTACACTCCACCTTATCAATGCAGCCAAACAATGTATACCGCTACATTGGAAAAGCCCCAATCCCTCCACTATTGCTGATTGGTTCCATTGCATAGACAGAATAGCGGAAATGGAGAACTTAATTCACCAAGCAAAAGAGACACCAACCAAATACCAAACAACTTGGGCATGTTGGATCCACTTTAGAGAATCCACAGAATTTCAAACAATATACCAAAGTACATGTAGACCGGACCCCTGAAACTACCATGACAAATTCTACATACCTGTTCTTATCATATGCATACAGTTACCCCATCCCCTGCCTCCCCATCCCTAACACCCCCCCTCTCCCTTACACCTATCGATTACACTTTTATTTTCTCCGTTACCACGGACCATAGGGATAACAAACATCGACTTCACATGACCCATCCTGGTGCCCCCATCCATTCACAGTAAGCTCCCAATAGGGGTGTTTGGGTCCAAGGGTGGCACTGAGGCTCCTCCCCCATTTCCCGTATTGGTCGCCTCAAGTGAAACATCATGAGTCCCTTTAGCTATATCAACTCTGAAACCATTTATGTGCATTCAACAGTAATACATCTTTTGATTATATTTAAGTGTTAAGTCATTTACATATTGAAATGTACTTCTTTCCAGTTTGCAACCTATATTCGCTATACAGATATATGTCTTCTGTAAGACCTTTTGGACTGATTTGATTTTCTTCACACAGATTGTTAACTTGTTAACTTGAAAATGAAAATAAAAACATTGAAAAAAAAAATGATACGACTTCATGTTACATAGTTTTGAAAAGGTAAAAAGACATACTAATATAACAATCAATTGTACAAGGTAATTTCATATGTACCTGTGTCTCCACTTTCAGGGTGGTACTTCTTGCCTAATTTACCCAAAAAGGGTGTTGGGATCCCACCAAACTCTCCTGTATGGCTGGCAATGCAATAAGGACCACAAGCGACTGGCGGTCTGGCAGGGGGAATAAAAAGGCCAGCTAAAAATAACAGTATTCAATGTGTCAATATGTAAGAGAGAGGGAATGTACATATATATTAATAACAAATTAGATGAAAGGAAGGACTAACTTACATTACAGACTCGAGTGGGGTTTAAATCCGAGGGACTTATGCTGTGGGTAAATACTAGAGATGCTCTTCAAAACTGATGCACACAGTGGAAGAGATAACAAGCAGACCATTAGTTCTCCAGTGGACAACCAATCATCCAAAAAAATATATAAGACAGTGATAGGAGATGGTCAAAAAGGTACCATGGGAGGCCTCAGGCTGCTGACAAGGAAGGCAGTCCAGCGCCATTTCACAAACAAAGGATGGAATGGAGACAATGAAGCTAAGAAAATTACCTGGTGTGATAAATCAGCACAGCATGTCTCAAGGGACTCCAGCAGCATATGAATGCCGGAGAAGCAGCATTTTATATCCCCCATCCGGTCCTGAAGGGCCGGAAGCGGCCGTACGGCTGCATCACGCATGTGCAGTACACTAATCACATCGTTCCGCTTGCTGGCGCTGGGTCCTAGGGCTCGGATGCAAGGCAGAGCAGAGTAGCTCCCTCCAGTGGAGGAAAACGGGGAGATCATCCCTGTAAACAGGGAGAAAGTGATGCGGAACACACATAAACGGCACAGGGAGGTTGGCGTTCTGCTCAAAAAGAGCAAGGACGCCCTTGGGCATCCATGTGACCACCAAAAGTGTCAAGGGAACGGAATACAAAGCAGTCGGACGAGCATAGATAGGGATGGACACCAATCCGGGAAAAAAGGGAGATGGTTAAAAAATAATAAAGCAACGCCATGGGGATAGGAAAGACAGGTGCATTAACAATGAGTCTAAATTGATACAATATAAATCAGAATGTGTAAAGTGAAAATAACAGCAAAGATGAATAATTATGAAATAAATAAAAATAAATACAAAAGTAGAATGAAAGTTTATATCAATATATAAGTATTCTTATAAGAGTAAGAAAGGGGGGTAGAGAGAAACCATATAGTGAACATATAAATAATGAAATAATGAAACATTTGAATGCAAAAAATATATGAGAATATATGTATTTTATTGTATTATTTATTTATTTATTTTTAATCGCTAATAAATAAATGCTATAAAGGTTACAGCAAAGGCCAAAAAAGGTGGGGGGAAAAGAGAAAGGTAGGGGGAGAGGAAAAGAGGGGAAAAAAGGGGAGAGGGGGAGGGAGAAAAGGGGGGGGAGGGGAAGGAGGGGGAGGGGAGGAGAAAAGAAAAGGGGGGAGAAAAGAATGGAAAGGAAAGAGAGAGAAAGGGAGGGGGAAAGAAGGGGAGAAGGGGAAGGAGGGAAGGGAAAGAGGGGGAGGGGAAAGGAGGGCAGAGCAAAGGGGAAGGGAATAGGAAATGTAACAGCCGGTCTAGGGAGCAGTAGAGAAAGTTTTTTAGAGAAAGGGCTTAAAGCTCAGCATTTTGTTTAGTCCAAGGTAGATGGTAGCTTTCAATAAATGGATCCAGCGAGATTCCAATTGTAGCAGCTGCTGATCGTTGCTGCCTCCTCTAACATCTATAGGGATCTGTTAGAGATATATATATTTTTTTTTTTGTTTTGCTCCTCAAAATAAAAATAAACTTTTTATTGAATATATTTGACGATATTTTTTGTACCTACAAAAATCCCTATTTTTCCCTTCCTTGTTTTTCTAATTATTTTAGATGCAAAAAGGCTTTTGATAATGTGACCTTCCACTGGCTCTGTTTTGTCATTGCATGGCTCGGCTTTGTGTCTCTCTTCTTTCACTTTGTAAACAGCATACCGTTCCCCTTTGGATAGGATGGTAGTGGCAGGACATATCTCTGACTCTATAACTACATAAAGGGACATGCCAGGGCTGCCTCCTCTTGCCCCTACTTTTCAACCTGGCTCTTCAGCCCCTTTCCAACTATCTTATCTATACAGCACCACTGAGTGGCCTTCGACTGGAAAGCGAAGATTTCCATGTGGCACTTTTTGTGGATGATGTCCTAATCTTTACATCTAGCCCACAGGTAGACATTCTCACCTGTCATGAAAGACGTCCTGTTAATAGAGCCAGTGGGCACGTGCGGGTGTGTGCTGGCGTGAACGGGCGCACGTGGGTGCGCGACAGTGCGAGCAGGCACGTACGGTCTGTGCGTGGGTGCACATGGGCGCGCACGGGTGTGCACAGGTGTGCGCAGACGTGCAGTGTGACAGTGCTTGGCAACAAGAGGCCTATTAAAAGGAGCCTGTCAGCATGCTTTCTTGCTGAACCAGTCTACAGTGTTTCCTGTGACCTCTCCCTGCACTCCCTGCATTCTGGGCTCCGCCATCAGGTACGTGACAGTACCGGACAGCCATGTTCAAGCCCACGCAGGGAGCCTCTCCCACGGACAAGCTCTGCCACCATCTTGCTGGACTTACTCAGGCAGTAAAGAGCCTACAAAAGGGCTATACTCAACTGGAAGGTCATATCCAAGCCCTAGCAGCATCCACACCTCCTGCCCGGGACTTCTGCTGCACCCTCAGTGGTGATGATGCCATCAAAACCCAGGGTCCCCATGCCTGAAAGATTCTTGGGCAACCAGAGTAAATTCAGGACTTACCGTAACTCATGTGAACTCTTTTTTGCCCTTGAGCCGAGGACTTTCTCCCTGGAAGCCACCAAAGTGGGGTTTGTTATCTCGCTGTTGTCAGGCGAGCCCCAGTCCTGGGCCCATTGTCTTCTGGAGAAGAAGAATGCCTCACTTGATACCTTGAACACCTTCTTTCAGGCCATGTCATTACTCTATGAGGACCCATAGCTAACCGCTACTGCAGAGGCAGCTTTGCATGCCTTACAGCAAGGCCGCAGACCTGTGGAGGACTATGTGTCAGAATTCAGACATTGGAGTTCCGACACGAATTGGAATAATGCTGCCCTACGGTACCACTTCTGTATGGGCCTTTCAGAATCTTTAAAAGATGAACTGGCCCGAGTGGGCATTCCAGAGACTCTAGAGGCCCTCACTGATCTCTCTATTCAAATAGACAGACGCCTGAGAGAACGGCGTATGGAGCGATCCTCTGGTCCTTCTTGTCCTGTCTGGATGCTGCCCCGTGTGCCTAGTTCTTCCCACTCTGTCTCCCCAGCTCCGATCACCGCTGCCTCAGATACTCCGGAACCAATACAGTTGGGCCTCTTACGCCCCTCACTCACTCCTGAAGAGCCCCAACGCTGTCGGGCTGGTAACCTTTGACTGAACTGTGGGGAAGCTGGACATTTTGTACGAACATGCCCGGCAAAGCTTCGTAAGTGCTTTTCTATTTCCCCTGCTCTTACCCCCGCTGTACCGAATAACGTTTCTCATCTGGCTGTTCCTGTTCTCTCACAGCTCCCAGGAGGGAATATACCAATCAGCGCTATAATTGATTCCGGAGCTTGCAGCGGCTTCATAGACTTGTCCTTAGCCTCCAGACATCACATTCCCCTTCGGCCCAGAGTGAAAGGACTTTCAGTATATTTGGCCGATGGCTCTACTCTCCGATCAGGGCCAGTAACCCAGGAGACTGTACCTCTGCATACCACCATTGCCGGTACTCATCAAGAGTTACTTTGTCTAGATGTCATTGGGTCTCCTCTATTTCCCATCATACTAGGCATGCCGTGGCTGAAGGCCCATAATCCGCAAATTGATTAGACCTCAGGGAAGATCGAGTTCCTATCCTCCTACTGCCATCAACACTGTCTATCAAAGGTCACTGATGCCCCTTCTTCCCTACTATGCGTGGAAACTGATGCCGAGATCTGCCAAGTTGTATCCGAAGCTTACCACAGGTTTCTGGATGTTTTCAGTCAAAAGGGTGCTGAGACTCTTCCTCCTCACCGGCCATACGATTGCCCAGTTGAACTCCTTCCAGGGGCAGAGATTCCTTTTGGGAGAATTTTTCCTTTATCAGAACTGGAACTAGGAGCATTAAAGACTTATATTGATGACAACCTAGAAAAAGGGTTCATCTAACCCTCCATGTCCCCGGCAGGAGCAGGAATCTTCTTTGTGGAAAAAGAAAGACCATTCTCTACACCCTTGTGTGGATTATCGGGCACTTAATAAGATCACGAATAAAAACCGATATCCTTTGCCCTTAGTGCCAGAACTTTTTCAAAGACTGGGGTCTGCAGTAGTGTTCTCCAAGCTAGATCTTTGTGGTGCCTACAATCTTGTCTGCATTCATAGGGGAGACGAATGGAAGACTGCCTTCCGTACTCGGTTTGAGCATTTTGAATATTTAGTCATGCCTTTCGGACTTTGTAATGCTCCTGCTACATTCCAACATTTCGTGAATGACATCTTCAGAGACTATCTTGATCTGTTTGATATTATTTACTTTGATGACATCCTGATTTTTTCTTCCTCCTTAGCTGAACATCGTGAAAATGTCAGAAATGTTTTAACCCGACTTCAACTGCACGGCCTCTACGCCAAACCTGAGAAATGTGTCTTTGAACAAGAGAGTATCCAGTTCCCTGGCCTAATTATTTCTGTGGAGGGCATTAAAATGGACCCTCAGAAGGTCTCCACCATTCTGGACTGGCCCGCTCCTACTGACAAGAAGGGAATTCAACGTTTTGTAGGTTTCGCAAATTTCTACAGGAAGTTCATTAAAAGATTTTCCACCATCATTTCTCCCATTACAAGGTTAACCAAGCAGGGTCTTAAATTCCATTGGTCTACTGAAGCTCAGGCAGCCTTCACAACGCTGAAAGATCTGTTTGTCTCAGCCTCAGTCTTAAAGCACCCTGATTCTAATTTACCATACATTTTGGAGGTGGATGCCTTGGAGATAGCGGTTGGTGCAGTGCTCTCCCAGAGACAGGGGCCTAGGGCTCTTCTGCACCCAGTCGCTTTTTTTTCTCGCAAACTATCTGAAGCAGAAAGGAACTATGATGTTGGCGATCGAGAGTTGTTAGCGATTAAAGCCACGCTTGAGGAATGGCGATATCTCCTAGAGGGAGCAGCTCATCCAATTCTTGTTTATACAGATCACAAGAATCTGGAATACTTAAAGACTGCCAAGAGGTTAAGACCACGACAGGCCAGGTGGGCACTTTTCTTTACCAGATTTTCATTCCACATATCCTATCGCCATGGGTCGAAGAACACCAAGCCCGATGCGCTGTCACGAATGTACAACGGACCTGAAGCATCTTCATCTCCAGACACCATCTTGTCCTCAGGAAACTTTCTCTTGCTCCAAGGGGATCTACTTTTACAAATCAAGCAAGCCTCCAGGGGCGCCTCTGCTCCATTTGATACAGCTCTACATATAAACAAAAAATTGTGCGCTAGCATAAATGTATCATATATTGTGAAATTAAATCTACAACTAAAAAGCTTCTTGGAAAAATACCAGAAGCTGTAGTATATATTAAGAATGAACCACAGTGCAGCAAGATAACGAAATTACAAGTTATAACACATCTCCATGAAGGAAAATATATGAAAAAGGGCGAAAAGTTCAAAAGTACAATTAAAATCCAGATCGCATGAAAAACGCCACATTCAGTTCATGAAAAACGGAATTGCAAGGAAAGGTATATGAAAAAGATAAGCCGTTCCTTTGGTGTATCACATCAAGATGGAAAGGTGAAAGATGTAGGAACACTTCAAAGCCACTGATAGTTCCGGAAGAGTAGCAATAGGTGTACCCTTACCAAACTTGTTGGACCTCCTATGTAGCGAGGTCATATGGGCTTGCAGATATAGCCCTCTGCGGGGACAGATGGATATCGATGTCCTGGTCCTGCTCATGAACGCCGCCCACTCAAAGATATTATCTCTGCTTCAGCGTCAGGAGGGAGACTCGTTTTACAGAGGATCCGTGGATAAGGAGAAAAAAGGGGAAAAAAAAAACTCCGATAGTGTAGTAATAATCATAAGGAGTTTATTGCCTTGATTGACCATAGGTCATATACAAAATTCCAGAATAAAAATTTAAATGTTTAAAAAAAGCCGGCATAAAACAAAGGCTGAACACCCGTGCAAACATAGGATGCGTGATGGCAAGCACTGCGAGGCCATGCCCTACATGTTTCGTCATACGTGACGTCTTCTACGGGGCCCACGTATGACGAAATATGTAGGGCGTGGCCTCGCAGTGCTTGCCATCACGCATCCTATGTTTCCACGGGCGTTCAGCCTTTGTCTTATGCCGGCTTTTTTTAAACATTTACATTTTTATTCTGGAATTTTGTATATGACCTATGGTCAATCAAGGCAATAAACTCCTTATGATTATTACTACACTATCAGAGTTTTTTTCCCCTTTTTTCTCCTTATCCATGGATCCTCTGTAAAACGAGTCTCCCTCCTGACGCTGAAGCAGAGATAATATCTTTAAATGGGCGGCGCTCGTGAGCAGGACCAGGACATCAATATCCATCTGTCCCCGCAGAGGGCTATATCTGCAAGCCCATATGACCTCGCTACATAGGAGGTCCAACAAGTTTGGTAAGGGTACACCCATTACTACTCTTCCGGAACTATCGGTGGCTTTGAAGTGTTCCTACATCTTTCACCTTTCCATCTTGATGTGATACACCAAAGGAACGGCTTATCTTTTTCATATACCTTTCCTTGCAATTCCGTTTTTCATGAACTGAATGTGGCGTTTTTCATGCGATCTGGATTTTAATTGTACTTTTGAACTTTTCACCCTTTTTCATATATTTTCCTTCACGGAGATGTGTTATAACTTGTAATTTGTTATCTTGCTGCACTGTGGTTCATTCTTAATATATACTACAGCTTCTGGTATTTTTCCAAGAAGCTTTTTAGTTGCAGATTTAATTTCACAATATATGATACATTTATGCTAGTGCACAATTTTTTGTTTATATATGGTTTTTACACTTCACTGATATTTGAAGTATTTTGTTGCAGCTGCACCTTGCATTTCAAACATTTTATTTTATTTGCTGTTTTTGCTAATTAGCGCAGGTTTTCCTTACAAAATTGATACAGCTCTACAGGCCAGAGATGATCTTTTATGGTTTAAGGACAGGATCTTCGTACCCCAGCAGATGCAAGCGGCGGTTCTTAGTTCCTGTCATGACCACATGTTGGCCGGCCATTTCGGCGTGCACAAGACCTCTGAACTTCTTCAGCGCACGTTCTGATGGCCGCATATAAGGAAGGATTGCAAGGATAATGTGGAAGCATGTGCCACCTGTATTCAAAACAAGGGCAGCAAGTCAAAGGCTTGGGGTCTGTTGAAGCCACTACCCATCCCAGAGAAGCCATGAAGGATGATCTCCATGGATTTTATTGTCAAGCTGCCACCTTCTGAAGGCTACACTACAATCTTTGTAGTGTTGGATAGATTATCCAAAATGGCTAATTTCTTACCAATGAGAGGCACACCCACTGCTGCTGAGACTGCAAGGACATTCATCAAGGAAGTGGTGAGGCTTCATGGAATCCCTGCAAATATAACTTCAGATTTACTTCCAAGTTTTGGAGGGCACTTTGTGGGTCTCTGAAAATTGACCTTTCCTTCTCCTCTGCCTATCACCCTCAAACAAATGGCCAGACGGAAAGAACAAGCAGTATCTGCGCTGCTTTTCTTCTTTCTCCCAGGATGATTGGGCTCCGCTGCTACCTCTTGCCAAATTCTGTTCATTCTGCCACGAAGCAATCACCGTTCTTTGCAAATTATGGTTTCCATCCTCTGTTCCTGTCTAATAACATCCCGGAGTGCCCAGTACCAGCTGTCCAAGAGAACCTACATTTCTTCGAGTCAAATAACAAACTCCTGCAGGAGACTATGGCAAGGTCTCAGAATTGCAATAAGGAGGTGTTTGACAAGAAGAGAAGGGGGAGCTTGATCTCAAGCCCGGGGATCAGGTCTGGCTGTCTACATTGAATTTAAGACTGGCATGCCCTTCCAAGAAATTGGGTCCTAAGTTCATGGGTCCCTTCCCAGTACTAAGGAAGATTAATAATGTGGCCTATGAACTGAAGTTACTAGAATCATTCTGGATCCACCCGGTCTTTCATGTGGCCCTACTCAAACCCGCAGTTCCTGATCCTTTTGTCAACCGAAAGGTCAGTACCCCTGAACCTGTGATCATCAATAGAGAAGCTGAATTTGAGGTTGAGTCTATTCTGGATTGCAGGAAAAGACGTAACCAAGTTCAGTTTCTGGTAAAGTGGAAGGGGTATGTGCCCGAGGAGAACTCCTGGGAGCCGGAGTCCAACATCCATGCTAAGAGATTGATTCTTGCCTTTAAGAGGTCCCATCCAAGTAAGATGGCACAGTTGGGTATACGGGGGCTTCCCCTTGGGGGGGCAATGTCATGAAAAACGTTCTGTTAATAGAGCCAGTGGGTGCGTGCGGGTGCATGCTGGCGCGAATGGGCGCAAGTGGGTGTGCGATGGTGCGAACGGGCGCACGCGGGTGCGCGATGGTGCGAGCGGGCACGTACGGTCTGTGCACGGGTGCGCACAGACGCGCAGAGTGGCAGCGCTTGGCGCCAAGAGGCCTATTTAAAGGAGCCTTTCAACATGCTTTCTTGCTGTCCAGTCTACAGTGTTTCCTGTGACCCTAAGCTACTAGTAACCTGCCTACCTGATTCTTGTTTACCCGGTCTGCTCCTGACCACTCCTGTTTGCTGCCAGTCCCCGTGCCCGGCTTGTTTGACTACTCTCCTGCCTCTTCCTACGGTTTGTTTGCTGCCTGCCTGTTGCCGACCCGGTCTGTACTCCGACTACTATTCTGCTTCCTTCTTGGTACCTGCTTTGCCCGCCAGTGTTGACCCGGCCTCTTTGACCCTGCCAGTATTTCTGCTGAACTAGAGAACACCTCCTTGCTGTCTGCTGTTCCAGAGTTCCTGCCAGCTACAGTGCTTCTCCTCACAGCCAGTTGTTCCAGTGTTCCTGCCAAGTTCCAGTGCATCTCCTTACAGTCTGCTGTTCCAGTGCACCTGCCAAACTACAGAACACCTCCTTGCTGTCTGCTGTTCCAGAGTTCCTGCCAGCTACAGTGCTTCTCCTCACAGCCAGTGGCTCCAGTGTTCCTGCCAAGTTCTAGTGCATCTCCTTACAGTTTGCTGTTCCAGTGCTCCTGCCGAACTACAGAACACCTCCTCGCTGTCTGCTGCTGCCCCAGTGTACCTGCTAGCTCTCCTTCAGCCACATCAGAGGTCTGGATCAGCCCTACACCTGCCACCTGCCAGGCACTTGTGGCCCCCTGTGCTCTTGAGTCCCTGTTTCCTCTATCAGGGGTTCCTGAGCCAGGGGCATACAAGAAGCCACTCCCTGCATTCTGGGCTCCGCCATCAAGTACGTGACATCACCATCCAACAAACTTTTAACACCTTTCACCCCCAGCCTGAAAATATCTTGGATTTACTCTTCCCCTTTCCCTATAGCCTCTAAACATATCACATATCTGAGAGTGAAAATAGGAAGGGAGCCATACTCTTTATACTGCCTCAATTATTTCCCATTAATATCGAAGATAGTGGGTGAACTGGAAGCGTGAATGGACCATCCCTTATCACTCTTTGGGAGATGCCACCTTTACAAAATGGTTAGCTTCTCTTGTCTCCTGTACCCCATGCAGATCATCCCTCTGCTGCTTAAACACAAAGATCTACAAACGCGTAACAAGACCCTAGTGGCTTTTTTGAGACATCGCAAAAAAGCCTTGCATTTCAATGACCAAGCTGTATCTCCCAAGGAGTGAGAGGGGGAAAATCTCCCTTATGTTAGACTTTATAATTTGTCCTGCTTATTATGTCTAAGATTAGATTAGCTTCTACAGTCATCAAACTATACTAGTTAGGACTTGGAATCTGCTATGGCCCACCCTTTTGACCTGGTTGCAATTTTACACAGCTATATTAAATCGCTATCTTCCCATCTTCAGCACAATTTGCTTCTTTGTGACACAGTGATTCCATGGAGGGAATCCCAAAAAACAAATAGGCCTCTCCCCGCACATCTGTTCCTATCTACACAGAATACCCAGGGGCTAAAATGTGCTGCTTCCCTTTATGATGTCATCCCAAATTCTTTTCATCCTTGGCCTAGGAATTTAATTTACTTGGCCACCATTTTTTCCACGTTCTACACTTTTCAGATTTTGTCAGTATAGTGTGTCCCAAGAAACATCTAAGTTTTCAAACTAAATGATTTCCATATCTGACATCTACAAACCTCTACTCTTTTATTTGTAAAACCATTGGAACACCCATTCATGAAATCCTGGAGCAAAGACCTTTCTGTTCCTGACCTCATAACCTATATCTTACAAGGCTACAACAAAACCTTGAAGTTAATTATGAATGAATCTTGAAGGGAAACTCACTTCAAATTAATCCATAGAGCTTATATGCTCTATATATGCTTATATGAACAGCTGGCTGGGTCAAGATGCCCAGGCATGAGAAAGTATGAGGAGAATTTTAGAAGGGAGACAGGAAAGGAGATAGAGAAGAGAGATATCAGAGTAAGAAAAAGAGATAGAAGAGGAAGAAAAAAAAGAAAAGGGGGGGGGAGGTGAAGGGGAAATCCCACAGGACCTGGTATTAGTCAGCTAGAGGGTTACAAGATGCCATAATTTGCTGGGTTTAGTGTGGAAAAAGAGTGAGATAGCAATGGTTCCTATATTTTTAGGAATTTAGAGTGGGAGTCATGTAAAATGCTGGACATGTTTTTATTGATTATCATGGTGGTCAAACAGTTCTTCACAGCTGCAAAGGAGATGAGTTTCTTCCAAGCCTTGGCTATGGTATGCTTAGCCTCAATGAACAAATAGGTGGCCAGTTTCTGCTGATAGAAAATAGACCTGGGATATGGCAGTGCAATAGGGCCAACTTTGCATCCTTGTTATTGGGTAAATGTAGTATGGATGACATTTCCACATAGGCCACAGCCCCTAAAGCATCTATTACTATATGAAAGATTAGCATGTGCTGTACAGGCTGCAACCAAGTACCATCTTAGTAAGACCTTATATGCTGCCTCCAGGGTCCCTGGGGAGAAGAGGGGATTATTCAGAATTGGAAGCAGGGGTAGGAAGTGGGGCATGAGATTGCCTGAGTAGATCACAGAGTCCCAGAGTTTAAGGCTAATGTGACATTATTGGACTAAAGGGGGATGGGCAGGATCTATGTGGTAACCATAGCAAGGCCAATACTAGGTAGGCGTGCAGTTAGGAAGTCGGTGGTGCACCCAAAGTGGGACATCATGTGTTGCATAGAGCATGGTAAGCTGGGAAGTTTGGGCCACCAAGTAGTATTTTGCCACATTGGGGACACCCAAACCACCCCATAGCCCATGTGTGAAGAGAGTGAGGCAAGCTATTCTGGGATGTTTGTAGGCCCAAATGAACAATAAAATCCTGGACTGTAGAAGATGCAGGAAATAGGTGGAGAAGTAGACCGGCAAGGTGCGGAAATAATATATTTTAGGCAGGATCGTCATTTTAACTGCATGTATGCGGCCTATCAAGGAAAGTGTAAGGAACTGCCACTATTGCATAAGAGACATTATGGAGCGAAGCAAAGCATATTAATTCTCCTTAAAAAAGGAGGCATACAGTGCCTTGAAAAAGTATTCATACCCCATGAAATTTTCCAAATTTTGTCATGTTACAACCAAATATGTAAATGTATTTTATTGGGATTATATGTGATAGACCAACAAAAAGTGGCACATAATTGTAAAGTGAAAGGAAAATGATAAATGTTTTTCATTTTTTTTTACAAATAAATATGTGAAAAGTGTGGTGTGCATTTGTATTCAGCCCCCTTTACTCTGATACCCCTAACTAAAATCTAATGGAACCAATTGCCTTCAGAAGTCACCTAATTAGTAAATAGAGTCCACCTGTGTATAATTTAATCTCACTATAAATACAGCTGTTCTGTGAGGCCCTTAGAGTTCTTTTAGAGAACAAACAGCATTATGAAGGCTGTCAGGACCTGGGCTTGAACCTGGGACCTCTATCTGTGTCTGGCATTGATTCTGCTCGCTGAGCTATCTGGGATGGTGGATTGATCCCTGCCTGATCTATTGGACAATCTTGCCTGATCCATTGGAAAACCCTGTCTTGTGTCTTGATTGCTGTTGAACCTTGGACTCCTTGCTCCTCCCATGAACTATAAGCCTTACATCTGCACTTCCTGTCATCAGATTATTGTGGTCTGATCCTGATTACTACTGCTATTGCTGGAAACTACTTTGGCTTGTGACTCCAACTACGAAATTCTCCCCCTGCATTGACCTTGCCTTGTGATCCCGACTACGGAACACTCCTCCTGCATCAACCTTGGCTTGTGACCTGGATTATGACACTCTCCTCCTGCATTGACCTTGGCTTGTGACCCCAACACTGATCATAGGTCTAGCTATTCAGACTTTCCTATCTCTCACAGACCTGAGAAGTGAGCTTGTCTGGCATTGTCGGCCATTGGTCTCCACTCAGGTATTCTTCTAACAGAATAATCTGGCCACAACATGGAGACCGCCGCACAGCACCATTCCCACGTTGTCTTGCTAACTGAGGTTTTTCAAGGCTTACAAGCACGAATGCAAGAGTTACAAGGAGAAGTAATTATGCAATGCCAACAGACAGCTACTAACAATGGTTCAACCCGCTTCCCTTCACCTGATAAATTCAATGGGAATCCTAAACTCTATAGAGGCTTCCTGAATCAATTTCGACTGCACTTTCAGATGCCACCTTACCGATTTTCAACCCCACGCTCCAAGATATACTTTATGATATCTCTGTTCATTGAGGAGGCCACGGCATTGATTTACCCATACTTTGGAGCAAGACCATAAGATTCTAGGATAAATAAAAATAAGTGCGCTTACAATTAGGAGTTCCAGTGTTATTTAAAATGAATATAAATAAATACTAAATAAATTTGAATGTCCTGAGATGAATACACTCAAATATGCAAAAATAAAGAAAAAGATAATAAAATCATAAACAAATGTAGTACTCAATGCATGATCAAATAAGTAAACAACAAAGTTAATAATAATGAACATAAGTGAAGCCATATATATTTGTGAGTGAAGTCCTTTTCCATAAAAAGAAAAAGTTCAATGAAAGTGCATCAGGTCCATGAAGGTAGGAATACAGATCCGCAGTCCATCAAACCACAGCACATATAGGTGGAAGGAGGAGAAAAAGATGTGGAAATGTGTCTCATAGAAGCAGTAAATCCAGAGGACATTAAAGTTGGACCCTTACCCGAAGTGGTGGACCTCCCTGTTAGCGAGGTCATACACACGTGCATATGGCCCTCTGCGGGGACAGTAAGGTGGTGGCGTCCGACTCAGCTGATGAGTAGAGCGTATCCAAGCGAGAGTGGTCCAAATCATCTACCTGAAGGGGGGGACACCCACTCTTAAAATCTAATCAATATAAGGGCTCCTATTCCCCAAAAAGAAAGGAAAAGGAGAAACCAGGGAAAGGACACCTATCCCAGATCAAAAAAGATCAATGAAGACCAATTCTAATCATTAAAAGTGATTGACTAATCCCACAGAGAATAGCTCAAGCTGCAGGTAAATGATATTGTCAACAAACCAGATAAAACAAGAAAAAAACGCGCTGCAGAGCCAAAAAAAATGCAAAACTGTAGCTGCACCAGAAAAACACCAATATCTTTGTAAAAAACTACAATAAATAAAAATAAGCGCGCTTACAATTAGGAGTTCCAGTGTTATTTAAAATGAATATAAATAAATACTAAATAAATTTGAATGTCCTGAGATGAATACACTCAAATATGCAAAAATAAAGAAAACGATAATAAAATCATAAACAAATGCAATACTCAATGCATGATCAAATACATGAAACAACAAAGTTAATAATAATGAACATAAGTGAAGCCATATATATTTGTGAGTGAAGTCCGTTTCCATAAGAAGAAAAAGTTCAATGAAAGTGCATCAGGTCCATGAAGGTAGAAATACAGATCCGCAGTCCATCAAACCACAGCACATATAGGTGGAAGGAGGAGAAAAAGATGTAGAAATGTGTCTCATAGAAGCAGTAAATCCAGAGGACATTAAAGGTGGACCCTTACCCGAAGTGGTGGACCTCCCTGTTAGCAAGGTCATGAATATAAATAAATACTAAATAAATTTGAATGTCCTGAGATGAATACACTCAAATATGCAAAAATAAAGAAAACGATAATAAAATCATAAACAAATGTAGTACTCAATGCATGATCAAATAAGTGAAACAACAAAGTTAATAATAATGAACATAAGTAAAGCCATATATATTTGTGAGTGAAGTCCGTTTCCATAAAAAGAAAAAGTTCAATGAAAGTGCATCAGGTCCATGAAGGTAGGAATACAGATCCGCAGTCCATCAAACCACAGCACATATAGGTGGAAGGAGGAGAAAAAGATGTGGAAATGTGTCTCATAGAAGCAGTAAATCCAGAGGACATTGGAGTGGGTGTCCCCCCCTTCAGGCAGACGATTTGGACCACTCTCGCTTGGATACGCTCTACTCATCAGCTGAGTTGGATGCCACCACCTCACTGTCCCCGCAGAGGGCCATATCTGCACGTGTGTATGACCTCGCTAACAGGGAGGTCCACCACTTTGGGTAAGGGTCCACCTTTAATGTCCTCTGGATTTATTGCTTCTATGAGACACATTTCCACATCTTTTTCTCCTCCTTCCACCTATATGTGCTGTGGTTTCATGGACTGTTTTCCTACCTTCATGGACCTGATGCACTTTCATTGAACTTTTTCTTTTTATGGAAACGGACTTCACTCACAAATATATATGGCTTCACTTATGTTCATTATTATTAACTTTGTTGTTTCACGTATTTGATCATGGATTGAGTATTACATTTTTTTATGATTTTATTATCGTTTTCTTTATTTTTTGCATATTTGAGTGTATTCATCTCAGGACATTCAAATTTATTTAGTATTTATTTATATTCATTTTAAATAACACTGGAACTCCTAATTGTAAGCGCACTTATTTTTATTTATTGTAGTTTTTTTACACAGATATTGGTGTTTTTCTGGTGCAGCTACAGTTTTGCATTTTTTTTTTGGCTCTGCAGCGCGTTTTTTTCTTATTTTATCATAAGATTCTAGGAGATTTTGAGGGGTTTGTGACCACCATGAATTTAGTTTTACTGAGCTTGCGTCAAGCAAAAAGTACTGTTGCTGAATATGCTGCCGAATTTTGTCGATGGGTAACTGATACCACCTGGAACGACAGTGCAAAGCGCTTTCACTTTATAAAAAGACTTTCTGAGAATATAAAAGATGAACTTTCCAGAATAGATACGCCCAATGTATCAGGTGCCCCAATTCCCTTTAGTTGCCTCTACAACCTGGGATATTAGTTTAAGGTGCAGGAGGAGGTCCGGTAGGTTAGAGAAGGAATGTGCCTTTCCCTGGACCCTGGATTAAAAATTTCATGGCAAATGGGAAGGCCCAGCAGTGCTTGATGTCTTGGTGAGTGAGGGCCTGAAGGAGTGGTTTTAGGGATCTTCATTTCTGGATGATTTTCGGAGAAAGGTCTGTAAAAATTTGTATTTGGTGAGCTTGGCACAGCACTTTGGGCTTGATGCATGATTGTCGTATAACTTCCCCCTTGGCGTAGAAGTCTGGCTTCACAATGACATCTCTCAGGGATCTGTCTTTCCTTTGGGGCCCTAGGGCCCTGTGAGCTCTGTCCAACTCCAGGCAGTGAGGGAGTGTGTTAGGTATAAGGTCCTTAATAAGGCTTTGTTTTGCAGGGGAGATTTCAGTGACAGTTTCGAGGAGGCCCCGGATTCTAAAGTTAGATCTCCTGGACCTATTCTCAAGGTCTTCAATCCTGGAGAGGGTAGTGTCAAGTTGATCTTGGAGGACCTGAATGTGTGCTGCATTTTGATTGGTTTTAGAAACCGTGATGTCCAATTTATGTTCTATGGCTTCCATTCCGGACCCCAGGTGGATAAAATCAGATTTGAGGTCTCTTGTAATTTTGTCTGCTGTATTGGCAAGTCCCCTCTCTAGGAGGTCTGATAAATTGAGGAATAAATCCACCGGTGGTGAGGCCGGGTCCTGGGCCAGCATGCCTGGGGAGGGGGTAGTATGCATGTGGATATGTGCAGGCCCAAAGGGGGACAGATTGTAGTCTTCCATGGCATAGCCCAGCAAGGACTCAGTGGAGGCTGGAAAGGGAGCCAGGGGGCTGTGGACTGCCCTGAGCCACCTGGGAGTATGTGAGGGTGGATGGGAGAATCACTTTCCTCTGGTCCAGTTTTCTTTCCTCACCGGCAGCATGTGGATGGGCAGCAGCGGTGGCGTCGGCCATCTTGGTACACCCGTCCCTCTGAGCTTGAGTGAACTGCGGCCCCAAGATCTCGTCTGACGGCCTGTGTGGGTGCTCTGAGATCTCCCAATGCTGAATGGCCCATTCAAGGCTGTCCTGAAGGGTCATGGGGCTTGCTGTGTGTGCCGTGGGTCCGGGGTCATGTGGAGCTCCTGGCTTAAGCGGCCATTATGGAATTCTTGTGCATGCACCATCATCGCCTCTGCAATCTTTCTGAGCCAGAACTGAAAGCATTAAGGGACTTTCTACAAGAAAATCTGGTGAAGGGTTTTATCCACCCTTCCACTTCCCCTGCTGGAGCCCCACTATTCTTTGTTGAAAGAAAAGATGGTTCCTGCCCCCAAGCATTGATTACAGAGAATTAAATAAAATGACAGTCAAGAATCGTTACCCACTTCCATTAATTCCAGAACTATTTGAAAGACTAATAACAGCAAAGATTTTTGCCAAGCTTGATTTGTGGGGTGCATATAATCTTGTTCGCATCCAACCTGGAGATGAATGGAAGAAGGCTTTTCGGACAAGATATGGGCATTATGAATCCCTAGTAATTCCCCTTGGACTCTGTAATGCAACATTTCATAAATTATGTTTTCAGAGACTTGTTCGACCAATTTTTGATGGCTTATCTGGATGATATACTTATCTTTTCGACCAATTAACAGGAGCACCGGGATCATGTCTGTACTGTCTTAGAACGATTACGACAAAATAAATGATGTATTAAATTGGAAAAATGTGATTTCGAACAGACCTGTATACAGTTCTTGGGCTACATCATCTCTCCTGAAGGAATGAACATAGATTCCAGCAAGATCCAAGCCATCCTAGACTGGCCTACCCACAAGAACATAAAGGATATGCAACAGTTTTTGGGGTTCGCAAACTTTTACATGAGATTTATTAAAAAAAACTTTTCTAAAATTGTGACTCCCATTACTTATGTGACAAGGAAGGAGGCATGCTTCCAGTGGTCCACAAAGGCAGAAATGGCTTTCTCACATCTGAAAACCTTATTCACCACTGCACCTGTACTGGTACATCCTAGCCCAGAACTTTCTTTTAGAGTAGAAGTAGATGCCTCCAATACAGCCATTGGAGCAGTTCTTTCTCAGAGAATTGGTGAAAAAATGTTATCACACCCATGTGCATTTTATTCCCGCCAAATGACAAATGCAGAACAAAACTATGATATTGGCAATAAGGAACTTTTAGCAATAAAAGAAGCCTTCTCTGAATGGAGACAGCTTCTGGAGGGCACCACACATCCCGTAACAGTCCTTACTTACCACAAAAATCTTGAATTTATTACATCCGCAAAGAGGCTCAATGCAAGGCAGGGAATATGGAATCTTTTTATGTTTTCAAGATTCAATTTTGTAATTTCTTACAGGCCAAGGTGTAAAAATGGAAAAAGGGGATGCTTTGTCGAAAATGTCTGGTGACTCTTCTACCGAATTAGAACCAGTAAGTACTATCTTTCAAGACAGACACTTTTTGTGAGTAATGTACTCTGCAGAGCTTCTTTTAAGGATTAAAGAAATTTATGATAGGGATGAACTCTTAAACAATCCACCAAAAAATTTGCACATGGACATTCATGAAAAAATAATGTATGTCTCTGAAGAGGCATGACTTAAGGTCCTTCAGCTGGTACATGATTCAAAACTCCGCTGGTCACCCTGGAATTAAGAAAACGGTAGACCTCCTTGCTCGTACCTTTTATGGCCTTCCTATTGGAAAGATGCAAAGGAGTATGTTCTCTCATGTGAAACCTGTGCCTGACATAAAGTACCATGCTCCCTCCCAGTAGGTCTGCTGCAGCCTCTCCCTGTGCCATCATGACCATGGGGATCCATTTCCATGGATTTTATTGTGGACCTACCCCCTTCCAAGGGATTTACAACTGTCATGGTGGTGGTGGACCGTTTAACTAAGAGGCTCATTTTGAGCCCATCACTAGCATTCCTACAGCTAAAGACACCGCTGAAATATTGATATGAGAAATTTACAGACTGCATGGGCTCCCAGATTAAATAATATCAGATCGAGGAGTCCAGTTCACATCTCAACTATAGAAAACATTCTGCTCTACTCTATCAACTGCCTTTCATCCACAATCAAATGGGCAGACTGAGAGAACTAATCAAACTGTAGAACAATATCTATGGTGTTTCATCTGCCATCTTCAGGATGACTGGACAGATTATCTACTGTTAGCAGAATTTGCCTACAATAACTTCTGCCATAGTTCCAATTATGGATGTGATCCATCTTTTATCCCTGGGATTCCTGTGGAGTAATCTTGCCAACTGTAAATGCAAAGGTGTCTGCTGTACAAAATAATCAGAAATTACTGAAGAAGACTTTACACGAAGTTCAAGAATCCTATAAGGAAATTGCAAATAGACACAGATGAACCATTCCTCCCTATTCATTAGGTGATAAGGTCTGGCTATCCACTAAACACTTACAATATAAACTTCCTTCACAGAAACTTGGTCCTAAGTTCATTGTACCCTTTATAGTTATTTCACAAATTAATCCTGTGGCCTACAAATTTAAACTACCACCTTCTATGAAAATCCATCCTGGCTTTCATACGGCTCTTCTAAAGCCTTTCAGAAATAATTATTTTTCTGGTCATGCACATCCCCCACCAGACCCTGTCCAGGTGCAAGGGGAAGAAGAATGCATATTGGATAAGATTCTTGACTCCCGTACACATCATGGTAAACTACAATACCTATTAAGATGGAAAGGCCATGGACCACAGGAGGATTCTTGGGATCCTGAAGAGCACGTTCATGCCACTAGATTGATAATGTTGGTTTCAGTATCATGTTGTGGGGATGTTTTTCTTCAGCAGCAGAAGATGGATGGAGCCATATATAGGGCAATCTTAGAAGAAAACCTGCTAGAGTCTGCAAAAGACTTGAGACTGGGGCAGAGGTTCACCTTCCAGCAGGACAATGACCCTAACCATACAGCCAGAGCTACAATGGAATGGTTAAGATCAAAGCATATTCGTGTGTTAGAATGGCCCAGTCAAAGTCCAAACCTAAATCCAATTGAGAATCTGTGGCAAAACTTGAAAATTGATGTTCACAGGCGCTCTTCATCCAATCTGACAGAGCTTGAGCTATTTTGCAAAGAAGAATGGGCAAAAATGTCTCTCTCTAGATGTGCAAAGCTGGTAGAGACATCCCCAAAAAACTTTAGTTGTAATTGCAGTGAAAGGTGGTTCTACAAAGTATTGACTCGGGGGGGGCTGAATACAAATGCACCCCCACACTTTTCACATATGTATTTAAAAAAAAATGTAAAAACCATTTATCATTTTCTTCCACTTCGCAATTATGTGCCACTTTGCATTGTCTGTCATAAAAAATCCCAATAAAATACATTCACATTTCTGGTTTTAGCATGACAAAGTGTGAAAAATGTAAAGGGGTATGAATACGTTTCCAAGGCACTGTAGAAAGAGGTCAGCCTGATGCTCAAGAAGTCCAACAAGGATGTTGTCCAGTGGTACGGGACGCAACAGATGGGGAAAGTGTGCTGTTGGTCATCTTGTGCAGTTTTCTTACTTGTGTTTCTTCTTTGTTTGTTCAACCAATTGTCATATGTCTCAATATGGCCACTCAGAATTATACTATTTCTGCAGTGACATGATGTTTTGCTTTCTTGTCGTGGTTTCTACCTCTATTCTACTCACGCTGTAACTTTGAAAACTTTGATAAAATATATTTAAAAAAATAATAAATATATAAAAAAAAACCATAAAAGATTGTTGTTGAACAATAGTTTTTCGTCTGTATTACACTAACATGAGTCAGCAAGCCCAAAACCGATTATGTAGTTTAGTTACTTAAGAGTTAAACCCCCAGAAAGGCTCTGTGCTTGAATTACTGGGTCTTCACACCTGAGTGTAGAGAGCTTTATACCGGGGTCCCACTCTACCCATTGGATTTTAAAATAGTATTAAAAAAATGAGAATGCACCAAGACATGCTGAATTAAGAAAATGTCTTTGAGCACATCAAAATTTAGAAGATTGTCTGGAACACTGATTTTTGAAAATCAAAGTAAATTAAAAAGTCTAGGACTGGCTTAGCCTACAATGTTCCATTTATATCTAAAATTAGTTTTGGGTAGACTGCATCTTTAAATTTTCTGTTTATCTTAAAAATACTTTAGTAAAATATCTAAAATAACAAACTTGGTTCAAAATAAAAGCAGAATTCAAAACAACCTATTTTTAAACATCCCACATTCTGACTCATTGGAAAACACATGTTCTTTCTTTGTAAGGTGTGTATATATAACATGAGCTCTCTTTTTCACTTGATAATATGTGTTATTAAATACAACATACTTTCTCTTATATCATGTTTATGTGTGGAATAAAGTTTAATTGTTATTGATATATAAGCTACTTATTAAAACTAAAGATATTCCTACTCATTTTCCAGTGAGCGCATTTATGGATAAATTTAAAAAATGTTTCTTTTGCAGCTGTATTATTTGGAACTACAGATGCAAGTGCAGATAAATAAAAACTGTGCTTTTTCTTTTGTGTGAATGTGGGAGAGAGAAATGTAAAATAGTGCCAGCTGTAAACTGGCATTTAGGAACATTGTTCTTTGCGGGAGGAGAGAATTCAGAAAGAAGGAGTCAAGTCCAAATGTTTGTATTACAATAGACAGAAATGTTGTTTTATTTGGAATACTGCTTATTATGTCGTCTTTGTATTTATTTAGTAGCATGTCAGTAAGTAAGACTGAGTCATTAAAATTGTATTATTTGTAAAGCAGAAGCAACGTCTTTCCTGATTAGTAAATAGCTCCCTTGTTATATCACACATTTTTTTTTTATCGCTAACAATTGTTACTTTCCTGCAAGTTTAATTTTTAAACAAACATATTTTGTATATTATTACTTTTCAACTCTAGGTTACATATACAATCACTTGGTTAAATTACTAATACAATCTTAAGTAACTATATATACAATAAGGCACTTTACAGGTCCAAGACAAGGCAGTACAGAGACTGTATGCAGAGCGCTCTTTAATAAGAACCCCTTGGCTGTTATAAAGTGGCTCCTCAATAAGATGCTTTGCTGGTGATGTAGGCAGCATGAGTGCATCAGACCAGATGCAAGTTGGAACAGGGTACGTCACAAACCTACAGCAGTCTCCAGAAGTTTTCCGGACCATCCCTCCACTGTCCTCACTTGTCAGGAACCTGTCCCTGCACTAGGCTTATCTTTTCATAGCCAGTATGTGCATTATCCCTCCATAGATACTTCCCATACTGTGGGCAGTACAGATTCTGCAACTTTCATTTGTTTAATTCTTAATAATATTAACATTGTCAGATTGAGCAGGACTTTTAGAATGCCCTTGGGTGGAATTGCGACCTCTTTCTAGTGATTTTGTACTATGTGACGACTTTAGAAAGACTGAAATGAGGATTATTCAGGAGTGTGATTAGACTGTTTATTTATGAATGTATAAACAAGATAGAGCAGTCCCATTTCATGGCATGTATGTTGATAACATTGGACACCAATAAGACTAGATTGTTATAAAACCATTGCAATTGTCTTATCAGTCTTTAAGTGTTTTTAAAACCACGTTTTTATCTATAGATTTTCATTTTATATGTATTTGATGTTAGTGACGGTACATTTGCAAATTACACATTCAGGTTTTGCTTTTTTTGAATAATTTTTAATAACAAGAAAGGGGTACTTTTTTTCATCAAAAAGAGATATATATATATATATATATATATATATATATATATATATATATTTTTTTTTTTTTTTTTTTTTAATGCCATAGTCTATATAATTGTTTCATGACAGGTGTGATTTTAATGATAGGGTCACTTTAATGTTACATACAACATTTAATTTAAACTAAGCAATTAATTTTTCTTTTTACTAATGAATATGGCCTGAACAATGTAGAATACATCTATATTATGCTAAAATAATATGGTCAGAAACTTTAAAAGAGATTTTAAAATGTATCACTAACATTATTCTAATATGGCCCTGCCCATATTTGGTTAATGATACCACCACAATCCCTGACCCTTCCTTTATAAAGCTGTTAATGGCTTGGGGGGGCTGTCATTCGATTATGAATACCACTGGGATCGGTCGTGTTCACTGGGTCATTTTTTTTTTGGCAAGTCAGGTGGACATTGTGATTAAGTATGCATTTACAAGGGGCTTTTTTGGGATTTTATTTTTTTTAATAAAGAACTTCTCAAACATGTGAGTGTCTTTATTTCTAGGTGACATCTTGTCACCTATGACAAACTATGTACCCCATATGCATTCACAAAGTAGATCAGTGCTATCTCTGGGCCCCCTTATTATTGAAGAGGACTTCCAGATTCTGATAAGCTTCTCACCTGCATGCTCTCACAACTATCAGCCAGGGTTATGGGGAAAAGACCCTTGTCCTCATCAGCATGGAAACAAGGCAATTTGCGGGGGATTTGGGCCAGGAAGCCCCTTAAATCCATATCGGACTCAAAGGGTTTGGGACAAATTTTGGGGGGGCAATCTACACACGTTTTTTTCATTCTTGCTGTAGCATGTTCTACAGCAAAAGTGTCATTTTCAAAGAAAAAAAAATGGCAGAGTTTAATTGCTGGCAACTAAAACTTCATTACAGGCTTCTGTAAAAAAACAAAAAACAAACAACAAAAAAACAAACAAACACATACTCCTCCAAAGGTCACCCACAATACATAAGATACCCTAATGCCCCGTACACACGGTCCGATTTTCAGATGGAAAATGTGTGATAGGACCTTGTTGTCGGAAATTCCGACCGTGTGTAGGCTCCATCACACATTTTCCATCGGATTTTCCGACACACAAAGTTTGAGAGCAGGATATAAAATTTTCCAACAACAAAATCCGTTGTCGGAAATTTCGATCGTGTGTACACAAATCCAATGGACAGAGTGCCACGCATGCTCAGAATAAATAAAGAGATGAAAGCTATTGGCCACTGCCCCGTTTATAGTCCCGATGTATGTGTTTTACGTCACTGCGTTCAGAAAGATCGGATTTTCCGACAACTTTGTGTGACAGTGTGTATGCAAGACAAGTTTGAGCCAACATCCGTCGGAAAAAATCCTAGGATTTTGTTGTCAGAATGTCCGAACAAAGTCCAACCGTGTGTACAGGGCATTAGAGTTTTGCTATGCATGTTGGGGACCTTTGGGACCTGTGAGCTGTTTTTATTTTAAATAAAAATGCCAGCTATGCCCAAATAGAGCAGAACACTCCTTGACTTCTGAAGAACACAGAGGATCTCCGCCATCCCCCTCATCCCACCTGCCCCCCATCCAACCAACTCCCACACCACCACTCTGACTACTAGACATCCTTACCAGACTCCTGAAATGCAGTCTTATTTGCTTACTCAGGTAGGAAAATATTCCTGAAAGGGCGCTAGAGATCTAAATATTGCTACACCTGGGAAACACACTGCTATGACAGGGCTGGCTCATCCGCACAGTACGGTATACCGAACCTGTATAGACCACATGCGTAAATGCTTATGGCCCCAACCCACTCACAGTTAGATCCCTTTAGGGGTGAATGGTTCTAGAGGTGGCCTATTTCGGTATACACCTATCTACTATTCAGAGCCCAATTCACACAAACACCCCAACCCTCCAATTTGAAGATGAATAAAAAACCTTGTGACCACATACACTACAGCCAAACTACCCCCACATGGGCATAGACATGTATGGATTTGACAGTGTAAGTTTAACCTCCATGTCAGCAAAATGTCCAGAAATCGATTACCACTGCTCCAAATATGATATATACAGTATGTCTTTCACCTTTTCTTGCTGATTGTTCATTGTAATTTCTGCTGGTGATATCTGTAAACCTGAAAACCTTAATAAAATCTCTTGAACAAAAAACAAGGCCAGGAGTGAGAGGTAATTTGCTGGCAATTTAAAACTCTTTTTTTCATTTGTAAATATCAGTGCTTTTAAAAAAAAAAAACACTGCTCCCAGGTACTTAGGTACATGTTCACCGGGGCGTTGCTCCCCCTATGCTATTTTATTGACACCCCTTTTCTATTAGCCCAGAAAAGGAATGGGTATTTTTAACTTGACAGATTTGGCTCTCATTAATTTCATTGAGGTTTTGGTTGCTGATTTGAACGTCTGTGAAGGTCGCGTAACCCTGCTTGAACCAAACCCAGGGCTCTTTGGTTCATCATAAATATTTATGAATGTTGGATAAACATGTCCAGATAGCCTTGCTGGACAATGCATTCTTCAATTGATAGATGCAAAGCTGAGGGCGGATAAAGTACTGTTTAAAATTAGCAAATATAAAAAAAAAATAATATAGCATATACAATTGTGACACGAGTCATTGTAATTGAACATTATCAGAAATTACCTTTCCTTTTTAATCCGCAGCACTGCAATTTTCAGTAAAATACAATGCAATATGGCTACCTGGAGGTGTTTTGCACACAGAATGTGTACAGAATGCTCCTCAGAAACATAATTCCCTGCTTGTGTGATTGGCTCACGGATTTTCCCAGAAGTCTGCACATGCCATTTTTGGTGAGGTGAATAGGAAATCACGTCTAAAGGGACACAGACCCTGCAATTTTCATAATCAATTGACAATTATAAAACCACACCCATTAAATTCACTTTCCACACACAAACAAACAGGGATTTTTTTCAGAATAACAAAATGTAAGTATCTGCAAAAAAGTTTGTTAAAATCCCTGGAATGTACATAGATCACCCAGAGGGGAATGTTTTTTTTGCAACAAAAGTCGATTTACTCTTTAAAAAACAACTACATTTTGTCCTTTTCATTTTATGGCTAGTTTATGCTTTTGTCATCCTCCACAATTTAAAGATGGAAGCGCCGGTGTGCTGTCTGACAGACGCACCCTGCGGCTACCCATCGTCACTGGCAGGAAATTACTTTCCCGGCTAGGAGTAACATTACTCCCTTCTATAGGTAAGCAGTATGCTGTACTTCTTTCTACACATGAGCGGGGACATTTGGTCGGTATGGGGGAGACTTCAGTGATGGTTACACTTGTTTATTATTAAATTGTTTTGAGATTGTGGCCACCACACTGCCCGGTAGATGTTTTTGGGGGCTTCACTACCCCTCCAGGCTGCCATAACCAATTTAAATAAATATCTATATATACTTCGTATAGCTGTCCTGATATTAACCCTCTCCCCTTCCCCTTATGGATAACATTATCTGCAGTGCTCAGAACTAGCCAGCAGCCTTATAGTCAAATATGCTTTTCATACCTCTCATATTTGTTATAGCTCCCTAGTCCTTATATATATATATATATATAGGCCATGAATATGTCTTTCATTTTTAAGTCCTGGGATGGGATCTCCAGCCTGTTCCCTTTTTTACCACGCCAGACTAGAGTGAATCCTAAGTCAATACTATCTTAGATAAATGATTTACCATCATTGATGTATATAATCACTATTCTCCACAGATAGGGAACTTATTAGTTTCTGTTTTCTTTATTATATGTTTTATTAGATTCTTGCCTGCAATTGTGTGGTCCAGTTCCCCTGTTAGCATTATCCTATTGGGATCTGGCACCCAGGGATACTTTGCGCCAATTGGTACAATAGATGACGTGTGGCAATGGTGGTGATTGCCCTGCTTCTAGACTTGCACTAGTAGGTGAGAGTTTTTTGAAGTGAATCCTATTTTAGACTTTTTGTATTATGTTTTGATATATAACTATGTATGGCCACCATGTAACTATAGCCTATCTGTTGTTCATACAGTCAAAATGAATCAGTGATGTTGTTTTTTGCCCTGATGAAGCGAAAAATTATTTGCGAAACATGTTGGCTGACAGTCACGAATGAATTTTGAATATACTACTGCACGGTCATATTCTTGTATATGTTATGTCTGATATGCATTTTTTAATTATGTTTAAAAAAAAATCCATATATTTTATTGATCTGGTTGATCTTTACCTACTACAAATAGACGTATTATCTCCCTGCAAAATCCCATTCCCCCCTGAAAGAGTACTATCTTTCTTTTTATTTTGTATACTATTCATTTAGGGATTGGGAGGTTCGTCTATACTATTCCCTGTTTACAATTCAACCACCCATTATTGTAAGCTGGCACATGTTGTTTGCAGCAGACTGAGAGGATGAACTCACAGTACCTCTCACTTCTTATCAGAGGCACTGAGGTCAGTGGACAGCTTGGAGCCTTGGACCAATGGTAAGGTACCATTGGTCCAAGCTGTCCCATAAAATATCTGCAGTGGAGGCTCTCCTCTCACTGCAGTGTCATAGAAGGGGCATGTGTCTAAAAGATATGACTCTGAACCCATGCACTCAACTTCTTTGTTCGACCATGGCGAGGCCTGTTCTGAGTGGAAAGTGTCCTGTTAAACCGCTGTATGATCTTTGCCACCATGCTACAGCTCAGTTTCAGGGTCTTGGCAATCTTCTTAGAACCTAGGCCATCTTTATGTAGAGCAACAATTCTTTTTTTCATATCCTCAGAGAGTTCTTTTCCATGAGGTGCCATGTTGAACTTCCAGTGATCAGTATGACAGAGTGAGAGTGATAACACCAAATTTAACACACCTGCTCCCCATTCACACCTGAGTGCTTGTAACACTAACGGGTCACATGACACCAGGGAGGTAAAATGGCTAATTGGGCCCAATTTGGACATTTTCTCTTAGGGGTGTACTCACTTTTCTTGCCAGTAGTTTAGATGGATGTGTGTTGAGTTATTTTGAGGGGACAACAAATTTACACTGTTATACAAGCTGTACACTCACTACTTTACATTGTAGCAAAGTGTCATTTCTTCAGTGTTGTCACATGAAAAGATATCATAAAATATTTACAAAAATGTGAGGGGTGTACTCACTTTTGTATTAAAAAAAAAATTATATATATATATATATATATATATATATATATATATATATATATATATATATATATATATTATATAGTAGTAGTAGTATAGTATATATGAGATACTGTATAAAAAAAAAAATATATATATATATATATATATATATATATATATATATATATATATATATATATATATATATTTCCTGGACCTCCCCATGTCAGCCTACTACTATGGGTCAGCTCCACCCCCTCTGACCCCTCCAGGACCACCTCTTTTCTAGCCCATAAAAGAGCGGCTGCCTGCCCACATCAGTGTTCTTGTTTCGTCCTCGCTCCGGATGCCTTTTAAAGTTTTTTTTCTCTCGTCTCCATCCATCCATCCATCCTGTCGGGTTCAGCCTCTCCCAATTCAGAAGGCTGTAAATCTCCTGAGGAGGTGGGTTCCCGTGGTGCTGGGATTGTATGGTACAGTATAAATGACTGTGTATTACTGGCAAAGGTCACTGGCAGTATAAATGACTCTATATACCTTTGTTAGGCAGGTGCTGGCACTATCTCCTTCCATGTTTTTGTGTGTTCAGGCAGTGGTTTGGCTTGCTGGGACTTGTAGTTCACCGACTCCACATGTACTCCTTTCAGGAAGCTCAGAGTTGAGCAGGTGAGGTCAGAGGTAGCTTCCTCTTTGGGTTGTCTAGCAAACACCAGAATGCTCACTGCTGATTGCAGCAGGCTCTGTCCTCTAGGCTGATCTCAGTCTCCAGCTGGTCAATCTACTATTCTGCTCTGCTCTGGTAAGCCTCCTTCCAGGTCTCTCATTACTTTCTGCTGTGTTACTTGTCCGTCAGTGTATTTTTATTATCCTGTATCTTCTAGGACTGGGGATTATTGCCTGCCTGCCTAGATGCCTTAAGCACTGAGGATTTGGATGGAGAAGTTTATTTTAATTGTATTTATTTTTGTTTTGAACGCTTGGACCCAAGCCAAGAGAGGTCAAGACATCAGATGGCTCAGGACAATACTGCGAAAGCACGCCAGGTTAAATCCTACATTAAGCACGCAGTCAAGGAAGAGTTAAAGAGTGTTTCAAGGAATCCTGCTCATCCTGCTGTATCTTCACCACATGTAGATTCAGGTCATGTGTTTTCAGTGCATTTTAACTCTGAAGTCGATAGCGATTCAGATCCATCTGAGGCTGAGATGGTCTCAGAATTGCATACGTTTGATTTTTGCACTGGTTCCCCCCTTGGTGGAGGCTGTTGAGGAAAGAATTGTCGCCTCCAAAGAAGCAGCAAAGATACTACCCATATTTAAATAAATCATTACCTTCCTTCCCATTTCATTTCTGAAATTAAAAAAGTAATTGATGATGAGTGTGAGGGGGCCTGAGAAGAAGCTCAATGTGCATAATGGAGTATCGAAGCTGTACCCCTTGGGACACTACGTCTAAGGTGGATGCTTCATTACGTATATTCGCCCACCACATCACGCTTCCGCTGGAGTATTCGGTCTCTTTTAAGGATCCTATGGATCGCAAAATAGACGCACACCTAAAAAGGTTGTATAGGTTGGACAGCAGCCTGCAGACCAGTGGCAGCACTCACTCCTGTGGCAGTAGCACTTGGGCTGGGTTCGCACCTGTGCGTTTTGCGGATTTGCACGAACATCCATTTATCATGGTCTCCTATGAAACCTGTTCTGTGGTGCTGTCCTGCACAATGCACTGGGAGTGCATGGGTGTGAATCCAGCCTAATGCCCCGTACACACGGTCGGACATTCCAACAACAAAATCCTAGGATTTTTTCCGACGGATGTTGGCTCAAACTTGTCTTGCATACACACGGTCACACAAAGTTGTCGGAAAATCCGATCGTTCTGAACGCGGTGAAGTAAAACACGTATGTTGGGACTATAAACGGGGCAGTAGCCAATAGCTTTCATCTCTTTATTTATTCTGAGCATGCGTGGCACTTTGTGCATCGGATTTGTGTACACACGATCGGAAATTCCGACAACAGATTTTGTTGTCGGAAAATTTTATAGCCTGCTCTCAAACTTTGTGTGTCGGAAAATCCGATGGAAAATGTGTGATGGAGCCTACACACGGTTGGAATTTCCGACAACTAGGTCCTATCACACATTTTCCATCGGAAAATCTGACCGTGTGTACAGGGCATTAGAGTGTGGGTAGCGGAGCTGGTGGATGGATGTTTGGATGAAAGTCTGGGAAGTGGCAGTTCTTCTCCTTTGCAGACTGCTGTAGAGTTGTGGCTGAAGTGGCTGTCGACCAGGTCAAGATGACAGCAAAGATAATGGCTCATTCCGTCACAGCCCGCAGAGCTTTATGGTTGAAGCCGATAAGGCTTCTCAGCACAGTCTGTGTTCGGTTCCATTTGACGGGAAGCTACTCTTCGGGAAGACTTAGAATCAGCAATTCAGCAGGTTTCCGACGACAGATCTGGCCTAATCCCGCAGAAGAGAAAATGACACAGCAGCCCTTTCGGTTTAACAAGAGATCCAAAGAAGGATTCAGAGAGGCCCCAGAGTCGCGCGATATACACTGTGACTTTGCTGTCGTTCGACCTGTGAGAACAAATCTCACAGATGTCGGAACAAAGTAGTGCAAAAACCTTTCTTTTGGAGTTGCTGCAGCTTAAGTCGCATCAATTAGAACGGGGACCAGTGAAATACATGGGTTTCGACTTGTCATGCGACTTTGCATGTGTCAGGTCGTACAACAACTCGCAGTAGTGGAGACAGAGCCTAAGGCTTCAAATAAGTCCTTCTGAAGCTGTCTCCGCTTAACCCTCTCAAGTAGGAGCAAGACTAGACCAATTCAGGGGGGTTTGGGCAGACAAATTACATGATGCCTGGATTGTAGCCGTCATTCGATCATATTATCGTCTCGAGTTCAGAACAAGGCCCCCTCAGACCTTGTTCATAGATACTGGACTTCCTACGGATTTGGAAAGGAGGCAATGTTTGCAAGGATATACAGGGGAGCTGTTGGCAGCAAGGGCCATCCTTCCGGTTCCAAGGCACAAATTGGGTCAAAGAGTATGTTCCCACTGTTTTTGGTCCCAGAGGCTTCAGGGGGTTTCAGACCAGTTTTTGACCTCAGAATTCAGGACTTTTATATGAAGGTTCCACTATTCAAAATGGAGTCATTGGAAATGATTGTTTCGGTTGTGGAGTCAGTAGACTGGATGGTTTCCATCGATCTGGCGGATGCGTATTTTCATGTCTCCATAGACGCATCTCATCATCGCGTTCTCAGGCCTTCCGTGGAAGGCTCTCATTTTCATTTTTAATCTCTCCCATTCGGTCTCTGCACGACTCCAAGAACGTTTTTAAAGCTACTGTCTGCTGTCGTTGCGATTCTCAGGGTCAAGGGAGTGCAAATATTTCATTATCTAGATAAGATGCTACTTCTGGGTCTGTCAAATGAGCTCCTTCTAGTTCATGTGAATTCACCTGCAAAACACTAACTCGTGTTGGTTGATCAACTTTCAGAAGAGCCAGATGCATCTGACCCAAATGTTGGAGTATTTAGGAGTACATTTCAACATGGATCAGGGTCGTGTTTCTCTTCCTCAGAGGAAGGTCCAGGAGATCCAGTCTCAGACAAAGCAATGGCCAGGCCTTCTATGATGCTGAAGGAATCCATGCAGTATCTGGGGGTTTTATCAGCCATAGTTCAAATTTCCTGGGATCGGATGCTGTCAGATGCGCTCTTAGCGTTCCAACCTATGTTGCGAGGTCGAGCTATCAAGATTCTTTTGGACAACAAAACTACGGTGGCTTATGTATCTCATCAAGGGGGCAAAAGAAGTCACCCTCTCCTTCAGGTGGCATGTCAATCTTCCTCTGCTCAGAGAAGAATCTCGGCTCTCTTACAGCATCTTAACTCCCAGGGCAGGGCAATGTTTTAGCAGATCGCTTGAGTCGAGGCTTTGGGAATCACAACAAATGGGGCCTCAACCCCAAGTACCTATGCAAGATCTTCAGGGTCTGGGAGACTCCTTCGATAGATCTTATGGCATTGGAGAATTGTCAACTGCCTAGCTTCTTCTTCCTGACCTGGCATCCACAGGCATTGGGTCAGGGTGCTCTGTCCAGGTCTTGGAACTTCCCCTTGGCATATGTGTTCCCGCTGCTTCCATTGGCTCTCAAAATCCCTGCTGAAGATTCAGCGAGAAAGGGTCACAGCAATAGTAGTCCTACCTTACTGGCTCAGGGAGCTGTGGTTCCCTCTGGCTTGGAGGATAAAGTTGGGCTCACTAATCCCTCTGCCTCCTTGTCAAAATATCCTTCTGCAGAGTGGGGCCTGACACCCGAACCGCAGGAGGATAAAGTTAATGACATTATTAAAGGATCGTCAGAATGAATGTAACCTATCACCGGATCTGGAATACTACGGAAAGGGGTTGGGACCTTGGATGTCCTTCAGTACAGTATCTAACATTTTGGAGTTTCTGCAGAGTAGACTCCAAGGGTTAGCTTATAATTCCCTGAAGGGTCAATTTCCTGCCTTGTCGGCTATGTCGTGTACAAGATATGCTCTACATCCGTTGGTGATCTGATTTTTTTTTTTTTTTTTTTTTTTTTCTTTTTTTTTTTTTTTTTTAGGGGCAGCCATAGAAATCAGACCTCTATTGAAATGGTTTTTTCCAAAAGAGGCTTAACACTAGTCTTGGGAACATTACTGGTTGCCATGTTTGATCAAACTTTCTCTTGTTCATTATTCCTTTTAACAGTTTTTTTTTTTTTTTTTTTTTTTTTTGTTTTTTACTAGCCGTGGCCTCGGCCAGAAGAGACTCCGAGTTGTGCGCCTTCCCATCTAAAGAACCATATTGTTTGGTGCTCCCAGACAAGATAGTCCTTAGGCCGATACCGAGCGTTCTACCTAAGGTGGCCACATAATTTCATATGAACTGGGAGGTCATTCTCCCAACCTTTCTGGCGGATACAGCTGATGAGTGGAGTAGGTTAGACCTGGTCTCTGCGGTTTCAATCTACCTGAAATGGACTAAAAGCTTTGGCAAACAAGATTAGCTGAAGGTTTTCCCAATGGGGGCCTAAAAAGTTGTGTCTTGCTGGTTTGTCAAGACCATGCATATTGCATACAAAATGCTGGGCCTTCCTCCTCCTTCAGAGATCAAAGCACATTCGACAAGAGCTATGGCAGCATCCTGGGCATACGCGAAGGTCACCCCTGAGGTAGTTTGCAGAGCAGCAAGCTGGGGCATGCCCAACACCTTTTTATTAGGCATTACAAACTTAATATGGCTTGTCTGCCTGAGGAAACATTTGGCTCTACAGTTATTACGGTGGCTGTTGCCCATTAAAAATTTTGAGTAGCATTGCATTGAGGGTTTGGCTTATTTTTTATTTTTTGTCTTCCCTCCCTTCTTAATATTGCTTGGTACATCCCATAGTAGGCTGACATGGGGAGGTCCAGGAATAAGGAAAATTGTTATCCATACTTACCGTAATTTTCCTTTCCTGGATCCTCCCCATGTCAGCCAGA